>NC_079190.1:181919961-182082461 GCF_029499605.1 Hyla sarda
TTTCATGTTGGGTTCACACAGCAGATTTTACGCACTAGATTTCTCTACTTCTCCAAAATGCAAACACCATTACACATAACTTGAGGCAGAAATCCTTGTAGAATCAAAGCCCCATTGACATCAATGGAAGTTCATAATTCATTTTCAGTGAGGAAATTCTACCATGTACACCCAGACTCATCAGGAACTTCCATTGATGTCAGTAGGGCTTTCACTTGTCAGTATTATTGATCTGATCTATGGTAGGACCTACCAAATATGTCAGTGTTATTGATCTCACACGATGGTGGACCATGTGCGGACCTCCTTAAATTTGTGGGAGGAGATTATACACAGTTAGCCCACTATTCATATGTAAATCATCCCTGTGGACAACTCCCTGAATATAGGATTAGTTCTCCCCCCCCCCCCCCCCCCCCACAGGATGACCCCCATATGAATGTTGTGTCTATTCTGGTCATTACGTCATTGTGACATCATGACCTGCAGTCACCAGGCATTTAATGTATGTGATCTTATGAATAGCTAAAATATCTATAATGCAATGACTATTTACCCGGAATATTTAAAATCTCATTAATTTACGCTATGGCAGTATGTTTTGCAATATCATAAAATAACACACAGGTATTCTTAACTATGCAGATTTATTGGTTATGAGTAATAAATAGGGGTGTGAATCGCCAAGAATTTGGCGATTCGATTCGAATCGCGATACCAGTGTGGCGATTCGATATATCCCGATATATCGCGATACCGTCTAGGTGACGATACATCGCGATATATCCCGCCCGATACATCGCCCACCTGGGAGAATTCATAGATCCCAATAGACGCCGCTGTCAGCTTTGACAGCGGCGATCTAGTACTCCGGTGCTCACTTTTCTCATGTTATCCCGTCCGGGCTGCAAAATAAAATAAAACGCACTTTATCTTACCTGCCAACGAGCCCCCGGAGCTCCGGTACAGGTGTTGGGTCCCCGGGCTGTATTCTTCTTACTTCCTGTTAGTCCGGCACGTCACATGGAGCTTCAGCCTATCACCAGCGGAGGCGGGACATCGCTGCGGCCAGTGATAGGCTGAAGCTCCATGTGACGTGCCGGGCTAACAGGAAGTAAGAAGAATACAGCCCGGGGACCGAACACCTGTACCGGACTGTACCGGAGCTCCGGGGGCTCGTTGGCAGGTAAGAGAAAGTGCGTTTTATTTTATTTTGCAGCCCGGACGGGATAACATGAGAAAAGTGCGCACCGGATACTCCTTTAATAGCCAGCCGCGGCGATTGCCGCATGCTGGCTATTAGCGGCGGCCCCCGGCTACTGAAATCAGCCGGGGGTCGCATAGTACGGAGTGGGCACGAGTCGGAGCCCGCTCCATACACCCAGAGCGACGCCGTGTCAGATCCGGCCTGCCCGGCTCCACAAATGTGGAACTTTTATCTCCTGATGCCCAGGACATGACATGCTGTTCCAGGCGTCCGCAGATAAAAATTCCACATCCCTAAAAGAATCGATTCAAAAATATTTTTAATCGATTCTGTATCGGCAAATGAAAAAATCGCGATTATCGCGAGAATCGATTTTTTTCTTACATCCCTAGTAATAAACAAAATGAATATATAAAAACAAAGGTTATACATATGTATCCTTAATCAATATGACACATAAAACATTATTTAAGAATTATTTCATATATAAGCGCAATGACTACATATATGATGTGTGTAAAATAAGAAATGTATAGAACATATATAAACGCACGCTAAGCTTATGCAGATAGTAGCTATATAGAGGCTACAGAATGACAGTAACTACAAGTAACTGTGTTGTACACACATCAGTCACCAAATCAAATCTATGGCATCACTCCCCGAGAGAATATTATACCAAGATGAATACAGAACGGGCATCCCCCCCCCCCCCCCCCCCTACTCTTCAGATATAGGAAATACAAGTTACACAATCGTTAACACTATTAGGAGATTTAAGTGACGCAATCGTTAACACTAGTCCATCTGCCTTATCCCACACAACTGGAACTCCAATTTAGATAGAGCATAATAAATATATGAATATATATAAAACGGTACTGAATTTGACAGAAGCTCCTATTAGGAACTATGTGGATATATTTTTATTTACGAGAAATAAGGTAGCGAAGGATCAGCAACTATGCAAAATGTGCACTAATATTGATGCATTGATATGCATAGGCCATGCCCCCTTTCTCTGCAGAAGAAAGTTGGATGATATATTCTAAACCTACTACAATCTCTAAATGGAGATTCAATAGATCTATTTGCTGTCTCAATTGCCTTAATGACATCCACGTCTTAACTCTGATTCTTACCATCTAAGAAGTTAACTTGTTGTTACCAGTTGCATGTAACAAAGTAGCTATTGTGTATAGAAACAAAGAAAAGAGGAAAATACATAACCTCTAACTATAATGTTACCGGTATCTTTCTGTGACCCTTTCTGTTTCGGTCTCCCAGAGACCTCTTCTTGGCATGCGCCCCCCCCCTTTGGGGCAGGTGGAGACGGCTTACTACCTCATCGCATTTTCTGGTGTCCTCTGTTCCCATGAACTGCTCTTACTTCCTGTCCCCAGATGCTTTTATGATCTCTTGCCAATAAAGTAAACCCCGTGGTACGTCCTTCTTAACCAATTCTCTCAACATGCTTGAAAAAGGCTTGCTAGCCGAAACGTCGCATTGTCCTATCTTGATGCAATAAAGACCCTGTAGCTTGCACTTTATCTGGACCTCGTTTCGGGTGCTGTTTCCTAGTGGAGGAAGACTTCTTAACCAGTGGGTATAAATGACCTCCCCATGACAGAGGAAGACCCCCCCCCCCCCCCCCCCATGACAGCACTGTGCAAATTCCCCTGCAGATGGCGCTATGCAGTGCCCATCTACAGGAAAATTACTAGTGACCACACAGATTTGAGCTGTGTGACTTGTACCAGTATGTTAACAGTCATATATTTTGGCTTTGTTAGACGATAGCGGCCACCTGGTCTCATTTACCGGGAGATCTGGCCGTAACCTTTAGGGTACGTTCACACGTACAGGATCATGCGCAGATTTAATGCGCAGGATTTGGAACTGCAGATTAGATGCTGTGCTTTGTCATTTAGTTTACATTGAAATCTGCAGCAGAAAATCCTGCGTATGTGTGAACGTACCCTTAGAATGTTTTGGAACTTTTTCATTATCGGCCTTTTGTTATTGCAGAATTGGGAACATGTGGGAATTGGTGTCAGCTTATTTCAATCAACTCCATTTAGTGTATTTTAAAGCTGATCTTTGAATGAAGCAGTTTACACTTCACATAAAGATGGCTTGGATGGCAAAATGGAGTCTTAAATGTTAAACTTAGCACAATATGTCTGACACACTCCACACTGATTCCTGGCAGAATGTCCAAATGGAAATTCTGCTTGGATCTGCCTCAAATTAGGGTACGTTCACACAGTGGAATGTCTATGTGGAACTATGGCCATTGTGTGGGATATTAAATAAAATAAAAATAAAGCCCTACTTGCCTCCAGTGCTCCTGCCATGCCACTGGTGTCCTGCTCCAGTCCCCTGATACAATCGTTTTTCTGAGATGCCGTATGACTGTCAGGCCCGGAAAGCATCTGGGCCCAATGTGTCATACTGAATTACTGAGCTGCAATGTGATACATAGAACAAAAAGTGGTAGGTCCAGCTTCCACGCCGTGTATATTTTTATCTCTCTGATCCTATACCATGTTTTAATTGGAAACATTAAAGCTTGAATTTTAACAGAACTTCTGCTTGGAAGCTGGACCTACCACTTTCTGTTCTATATTCTACACAGGGAGGCGGCCCGCTTTGTCTGAGCTCCAGTGCTGAACCACCTGAGGAAGTCCATTAATCTTTGGATGGAATGGTGAGTGAGCGGAGTTGCAACCAATACTGTCTTGCTCTGCAGCATGATACCCTTGACCTGAATGCTTCCTGGGCCCAGGTGTCCCTCTGCAGCTTAGAGGTACTACGCCCCTAGCATCTTATCCCCTATCCAAAGGATAGGGGATAAGATGTCAGATCGCCGGGGTCCCGCTGCTGGGGACCCCCGGGATCTACGCTGTGGCACCCCACTATCATTATTGCACAGAGCACACTCGCTCTGTGCGTAATGACAGGGGCCAGAGCATAGTTACGTCACGGCTCCGCCTCTCGTGATGTCGCGGCCCGCCCCCTCAATACAAGTCTATGCGAGGGGGTGTGGTGGCCATCACGCCCCCTCCCATAAACTTGCATTAAGGGGCATTAAGTCACAATTTTCCGGCCCCTGTATCGCCCGTCATTACGCACAGAGCGAGTGTGCTCTGTGCAGTAATGATAGTGGGGTGCCGCAGCAGCTGTCTTGGGGCGGAGTATCCCTTTAAGAACAGAATCGCTTTTGCAGGACACGGGAGACATCGCAGGACCACTGGGGATGAGTAGGGGATAATTTTATTATTTTTTTTTATATCCTACACAGTGGGCATAGTTTTAAATCCCTCCAACCGGATATTCCCTTTAATAAAACACGGACAGCCTTGAGGACATCAGGATATGGTTAGAAAGCTTATTTTGACTCATATAACATGCTGCCAACAGTTACATAGGGTAAAATCTGATGACAGGTCCTATATAATGAGTGGCAACACATAATAGTGTTTTAATATCACGTGTTTTACCATGCCTGGGTCTCTGCTGGTACACCTATAAATATGGAGAAAACAACTTTTATAAATGTCACATGCTCTATGTAAATGATGCTCAAGTAGTCAGTTGGACGTGCGGCTGATGAAGAAGTCGCGATGCCTGGGGCTGTAACCATGCCCATTCAGGCACAAATAATGCCCATCTAGGTATGATTGAGCAGCTCAGTCAGGGTCTCATGTCATTGCTCACAGCTAGGCTGTCAATCATGTCTGGATAGGCGTGATTAGAGCCTGAATGGGTGTGATTACAGCCCGGGGAGCCATGATTACTTCAGCAAGCCACATGCCTGGTGACTACTTAAAGGAGTACTGCAGTGTAAGATGATTATCCCCTTATCCCTGCGTGTCTCCCGTACAGTACAAAAATTAGCACAAAAATATAAGCTGGTTAGTTTTTCATGCTAAATGTCCCAGTCAAGACAAGTATGCGCAGATGCTGCTGGGTCTTTACAGCAGTAATAGGAAACTGAAGGCGCCCATACACTTTTAATAGTTATTGCTCTCCTTAACCCCATTCACACGAATGCTCTGCTTTTTCTAAACAGAGAGGGCAGGTAAAATACTTCGAAACACCTTATCTCCTTAAGAAAAAAAAAAGATTAGTTGTAGTCCAACATGCCCAATCCTTCTAAATGTTTGGCCACTAGGTGTCTGAAACTGATGTCTACTGCATGTTAGAATTTTATCTCAAGCTGCAGAGTGACCAGTATGGAACACACAAAGTAAATCAAGGGCTCCATCTTATCTCTTGCCAATTTTAAAGTTCTGGGAAGCTGTTCCTTGTGTAAATACCTCCTGCTGTATGTACACAGTGCAGTCTCCTGTATGTATTTCTCTCTCGCCCTCCCTTTAGTCTGCAGACTTATCATCATTATCAGCTGCAGCAGTTCAGTGCTTTATAGTAAGTCCTTCCATGCTGTGCTGATGCTTTTCTTTATGTTCACATGGCCCCTTGAAACCCAGTTTATAACCAATTTTCCCCACATGCCTTCTATAGTACTGTGTGAATCATCCCCTTGCACTGTGCACTTTTAACAGCCCTATGTCATGGCATAGCAGAGAGAAGTAGGTGCTGTGCTGTCATTGGTCAGACAAATAAGGGAAGGAAAGTCTAGGTGTGAGTGCTTTTTTTTTTTTTTTTTTATCTTTTTAAAGTACAGGTAGCCTTTAGGATAAGGTAACATAGGCTGGTCAGTAACCATACTAGAAACCTGTTCAGTGTTGATTTAATTTCATTTTAGTAAATGGCTGTACAGATTTGCAGGTCAACTGTAAACTTGTACAGTCATTAGGGAACCTGTCACCAGATTTCGCAACATAGGGTAAGATATGGTTTCTTTAATAGGTCCTGATGTCCTCCTGAGTTTCCCAAGGTTTAGAAATGTCCCATAAGCCTCAGAAGCCACGCTATCCTTGGGCTACTATTGGAATTGTGAGACTTCAGTGAGCAGAGTGGTGATGTTGGCGGTGCTTGGCCTGTCAATCACACTGGAGTGGGAGTGATTACAGACTGGAGCTCCGTGACTACATTTGGTTGCAGAACACTACAAAAAGACTACTAACAAGTCATTACCATGTGGCGCGGTACATTTTCAAACCTCTTTTTCTACACTCGCTGTAGAGCTTAAGAGGACATTGGGAACTACTATAACAGTTAAATAGGGTAAAATCTGATGACCGGTTCACTCTAAGGAAAGTTCTGCAATTCCGCACAAATTCCGTTCAGCTAACCTTGCTAAATTGTGGCGGAATTTCGGTAGAATTCTGTGTTGTCTTAGCACAGAATTCTGCCAAAATTCAAGCTCCATTGAGTTCAATAGGATTCAGCCTGCAATTCCACAAGATTATAAGACTGGATTTATGTTTTTGTCTGAATGGGACAGCGGAATTCTATTGACCCTAATGTCCAGTAAATTCAGGCAGAATGAAAATTCTGAATTAAATTCTGCTGTGAACATAGCCTAAGAGTTGGCTTTGGCTTTACTCTTAGAAATCAGGAAATACTATATAAAAGGGTAAGGAAATGTTGGTTGAAACTGAGCATCAATACATCATACCATGCTGGCAAAGTAAGATTTAAAGTGTACCTGTCACTTTTTATAAAAATATTTAACATGTTGTAGAGCCATGTCAAAACTTTTAAATGATCGGATCTTAGTGTTTAAACCCCCACTGATGAGTAGAAGGAGCACAGGGAGAAGCATGAGGCTGAGTCTTTGAAGCCACTTTAATGGTCCCATCGACTAACATTGAGAGACCATCTCAGTCTTTGAAAGAGCGCTCTTAGCACAAACTTCTCTTGTCTCATTCTTGCGATTGGTTGGGGCCATACTCAGACCCTGATCTATCAATATGACTTTAAACATGTCAGAGACTTGTCAAAAGTTTGAGTGACAGTGCCCATTTAAAGGGTACCTCTCATCAAATAAACTTTTGATATATTTTAGATTAATGTATGTTGAATAACTTTCCATTAGCATGTTAATGAAAAATATGCTTCTTTCTATTGTATTTTTCCCGATCAGTCCTGTCAGCAAGCATTTCTGACTCATGCTGGAGTCCTAAACACTCAGAGCTGCCAGCCTGCTTTGTTCACAGCCAAACAGGCGGTGAAGAAAGCAGGCTGGCAGCTCTGAGTGTTCTCCTTTGTGAACAAAGCAGACTGGCAGCTCGTAGTGCTTAGGACTCCAGCATGAGTCTGAAATGCTTGCTGCCGGACTGGTAGGGAGACCCCTAGTGGTCATTACCTCAAAGTGGAAAATTAAATAGAAAGAATCATATTTTTTAATAACATGCAATTGTAAAGTTATTCTGCATACATTAATCTATAATATATCAAAAGTTTTTTTGATGAGAGGTACCCTTTAAAGAGGTACTCCATCATCAGGTTCAGATATAATATACAATTGGCAGAAGCATATCGCTTTGCTTTTCTATCTGCCCCAGTTAAGACACAACCAAAAGTGTTTTTTTGTTCTGTAATTTGTCAGATAATCCCAAAGCTTCCTGTTTGAGCAGTTTAGTTCCAGAATGCGATGGTTTCTCAGTTATGCCTCACAGTCCTCCCACACTCACTCACAGGGCACTCCTCGCCGGCCAGTGCTGCTGCAGAACATTGCTCTACACAGAATACACAGAAGACTATCTCTGTGCTCAATGCCTGTGAGCATGTGGTATTGTGCAACATTCTGTAAACACATCTCATTCTTTATGTCCTAATAACAATATGTATACAGGACAGAGTTATGGTGATGTAGGCTGTAGGGACTGCTCAAAGGTGATGGTATCTTTAAGGGGTGGGGATTAAGCTCAGAGACTAGATTCAGCCACAGCTCCTACAACAGCAGAGAATGATGTGGCAGTGTGATGTATCGGGCTGAAGCACCAGGAGGAAGGCCTGGCCAGTTACATACCGCTGCCGCTCAGCCCATCACTGTTGAGGCGGACATCGCTGCCGCCATTGATTAGCTGAGCACAGTGGGGTGTGTTGGGCCCTAAAAGCGGGAAGAAGACGACCAGGGCTGGAGGATGGGGGAATGATTCCAGCAGCATCAGGGGAGTGGAAAAAGGTAAGTTAAGGTTTATTATTGTATTGCAGTAACCCGGACATATAGACATAATAAGGGAATAACTAAATACAAGAAAATGATAGCTTGAACTCACTGCTGGATATGTGTCTTTGGATCCAGAAGTCCGGGGTCACAGGGAGGCATCTTGAGATGTGCCAAAGCGCTCAGAGGCAACGCTGGCCATTTCACACTTCTATGCATGCTTCTTCTGTCCTCAAAGAATAAGGGGATAACCTCTTTAAAGAGACTTGAACCTTAAAGGGATATTCCAGGCAAAAACATCTTATCCCCTATCGAAATTCTATGCGTAGCTGTGTCTGAAGTTTCGGAAACCGCCGTGCTTCCGAGACGGGGATGTGATGTCACGCCACGCCCCCTCCATTCATTTCTATGAGAGGGGGCGTAATGGCCGCAACTCCCCCTCCCATAGACATGAATGGAGGGGGCGTGGCGTGACGTCAATTCCCCGTCTCGGAAGCCCAGCGGTTTCCGAAACTTCAGACGCGGGCTTCCGCAGAGAAATGCAGGATGCTGCAGAGAGATCACGGGGGGTCTCAGCAGCGGGCCCCCCGCGATCAGACATCTTATCCCCTATCCTTTCGATAGGGGATAAGATGTTTTTGCCCGGAATACCCCTTTAAAATAAAATACCCCTTTTTTTTTAAATCAACTGATGCCAGAAAGTTACAGATTTGTAAATTACTTCTATTAAAAAAATCCTAATCCTTCCAGTACTTATTGGCTGCCAAATACTACAGAGGAAATTCTTCTCTTTTTGGAACACAGAGCTATCTGCCGACATCATGACCACAGTGCTCTCTGCTGACATCTCTGTCCATTTTAAGAACTGTCGAGAGTAGGAGAAAATCCCCATAGCAAACATATGCTGCTATAGACAGAGATGTCAGCAGAGAGCACTGTGTTCCAAAAAGAAAATAATTTCCTCTGTATTATTCAGCAGCTGATAAGTACTGGAAGGATTAAGATTTTTTTAATAGAAGTAATTTACAAATCTGTTTGACTTTCTGTCACCAGTTGATTTAAAAAAAAAAAAAAAAAAGTTTTCCACTGGAGTACCCATTTAACAAAGGACTATCAACAAAATAAAACCAGTGGTAAAAAATAGGGATCGACCGATTATCAGTTTGGCCGATATTCACGATTTTGAGCGTTATCGGCAATTACCTTGCTGATAATGCACCGCCACCACCGCACCGCGACCGCCCTGAACCGATCCACCGCCACGCGTCGCACCCCCCACCGCCCCGCGTCGCACCCCCCACCGCACCGGCCCCATTGCCTCCCCCATTCCCGGTTTTATAATTACCTGTTCCCGGGGTCCACGCTACTGCTGCGTCCTGCGTTACGCTGTGCGCAATGACGAGTGACGCAACGGCACAGTCAGTGCGCACAGTGACAGCTCAGGAGGACGCCACCGGAGCCGGATGTAGAGTGGACCCCGGGAACAGGTAGTTATAAAACTGGGGATGGGGGAGGCAATGGGGCCAGGGCAGTGCGGTGGGGGGCGCAGTGCGGTGGGGGGTGGGCAGTGGCGGTGATAGGACTCAGGAGGACCCACGGACAGGCAGAGGGAGAGAAGCGGGCGGCGGCCTATGGCACCGCAAAAGCTGCTGCAGTTAATTGATTTAAAGCGCCTGCTTTAAATCAATGATCTGCAGCGGTGTCGCGGGGATAAATAGCCGATAATTTATACCGGAATATCGGTATAAGTTATCGGCTAACGGCCCTAACCTTCACAGATTATCGGTATCGGCCCTAAAAAATAGATATCGGTCGATCCCTAGTAAAACACCCTTACCAAAGGCGGTTGTGTGGACTCACACACAACAATGGTCTGCGTGGATGAGAGAGTATATCTGGTCTGCAGCCTCCCCGACCTAGGCAATATTCGACAGGTGAGGACTTCCAAAGGGCGGTGGCGGATATCGGCACTGGCCAAGATTGGACACGTCTGGTGAGTAAAAGATTTTTTATTCAAATGCAACGTGTTTCACCGCACTTAGTGCCGCCTAAGTCCGTTGAAACGCGTTGCATTTGAATAAAAAATCTTTTACTCACCCGGACGTGTCCGATCTTGGCCAGCGCCGATATCCCCCACCACCCCTACTATGGATAGCTGTTTCATGGTAAATTCTCCTATAAATCATTGGCGAGACACCTTTTTCATGGCTCCGAGGTGGTGATCTTTCTCCTTTGAGAGACAGCCAAGGTGATGTAGGAGGTTTCATAGGACAAGCAATGCTCCCATGAGAAAACAAGCCTGCAAAGTAGTTCTCCTGTCTACTTGTATAGTCTGCGCTCACATGGGCATAGGCTTTCGCGTCATTAGGACATGACTGCTCTGAATATGCATATAGAGGTGGGTGGGCATATGACAGCAGAAGGGACGAAGGCAGGAAAGCTTAGAGAGCTGGCCCCCCGCCTCTGTGGCGCAAAGGAGCATATTTGCCCCTTGGCTTGTTTCACACAAGTGTAATATGGGGGCATTTCTGAGTCCATATCACAGCCTTAAGTCTTGGCCCAGCTGCAGGTCTAATTATCTGGACTAACAGCATCTTAGAGCCAAGCATGCAACTGTATTTTATTTATTTTTTTATAAAGGCCCCACAAGCATTAAAATAACTGATACTTACCTCTGCAATCCCACAATCAGCCACTGGTAGGCACTCTGGCTGTGGGGAATCAGTGCAGGATCACAGAGGTAAGCATAGTTCTTGGGGTTGTCTGTAGGAACATTTGACGTGTTGGTTAGTTGATCTAGATAAGTGTGAAACAAATATGTAGTTATTTATAAATCTGTTAAAAAATCTATATTTCTCTCTAACTGAATCTGCTATTGGAGCTTCTATAGTGCTGCAATTGAAGGGGCTTAACACGTTTAAATAATTACAATTGATGTTAAGGACAACCCTCCTGTTGGATAGCTGTTAGGGTATGAAAGTAAATTGTACCTTTCCTGGCATGGTGGTTGCCAAACTTAAAAATTGCCTTTTTATTTCTCAGTCAAGTGTCGAGGAGCTGGTGCCAAGCTGCTCAAGTACAACAGGATAGCACACCACCTCACTCACCCTCACCTCTCATCCGCTCATTGATTAATGTAGCCCTGTAAGTCAGTCAAGGAGAGGCTAAGAGGTGAGGCATGCCAGGTCATGGCACTTGAGCAGCTCAGCTCCGCTTCCTTGGCTCTTGGCTAAAGAATTAAAAAACTCTTTCAGATAAGTTGAGAAACCATCATGAGCTTTAGGAAATATGGTATACAGTTTGTTTTTATAACCTAACAGTTATCCAACGGTCTTAAGAATGTCAGCATGGCCATCCAGGGACTGCTGCAGGTTTGGCTTCAATAGCAGCATCTGGTGGAAGTGCTGACAGCAGGCACAGTGCACTATGAGCGGACACACAGAGCTACCCAGCTCACCCTGCTGCCTCTCTGACTTCCGTCGGCGCATCTGCAGCGTAAAATACAATGCAGATGGACCCCGTTGGACCCTTATCTTAAGATGAATAGCCAACTGTGCAATGCATAGACATGTTAGTTTATAAGGGGGGGGGGGCAGCTCTATGACATCTATATGCCCTAACAATAATATATATACACTTTAAAGAAAACCCATTTAAATCAGCTGAACATATGAGGGTCAGTTGTATTGATTGGCTGCAAATCTGGATCTTTTTAGAATATAATACGGTGTAAAATAATTTTGATGGTATATTTAATTAATGAATCATAAATGTTTTGTGGTGGGCAAACCCCTTTTAAAGGGAACCTGTCATGAGTTTTTACCCCTTGTAACCACCACCAACCTGTTTTACAGCGGAAGATGATGTTCACTATCATTTTGTCTAGTGCTGAAACAACTAATCGATTATGAAAATAGTTGTCAACTATTCTCATAATCGATTAATCGGTTGGTTGATTAGTTGGTCGGCCAATTTCTAAAGTTCACATACACATAGCGATTATCACTATGTATATATGCAATTGTGGTCCTCGGCAGTCTGTTTAGTGAAGAGGGGGCCCAGCATCTTCTGCTTCCTGCAGCTATCGTCCCCGGTTGTCAGGCTCTGTGCTAAAGATCAGACTGGTAATAGTTGCAGAGAGAAGATGCAGGAATAGAAGATTGGGTGCTGGCCCCTCTTCACTAAATAGGCTTCTGGGGGCATGTAGGATAGACAACCAAGGATTGTGCTGCCCCTCCTATCTGGCCACAGGAAAGAAACATTGAGGGGGTAGAACCCTTTATATGTTAAATAATTATTATACCTGTTTAAATATAATAAAAAGCTTCTCCTCTCAAGCAAAGCTCAGCATCTAGCCGACCCCACAAACTCTTCTTTAAAGGGGTATTCCGGGCAAAAACATTTTATCCCCTATCCAAAGGATAGGGGAAAAGATGTCTGATCGTGGAGGGCCCGCCGCTGCTGAGACCCCTGCGATCTCCCTGTAGCACCCTATGCGGGGACTGCGTCACTAGTTTCGGAAACCACCGGGTTTCCGGGACTTGGGGCGTGATGGCCGTCACGCCCCCTCCCACAGACATGAATGTCACGTCACGTCCCCAGTCCTGGAAACCTGGAGGTTTCAGAGTGATTCAGGAGATTCAGCACCCGCATAGAATGCGGGTGCTACAGGGAGATTGCAGGGGGTCTCAGCAGCGGGCCCCCCGCGATCAGACATCTTATCCACTATCCTTTGGATAGGGGATAAAATATTTTTGCCTGGAATACCCCTTTAAAACACAATGCATCCCTTACCTAAAACACACAGAAGACCTTCAGTCTGATTCCCTCCCCTCATTAAAGGAGTAATCCAGTAGTGAACAAGTGGTGAACAACTTATCCCCTATCCTGAGGATAGGGGATAAGTTGCAGATCGCGGGGGGTCCGACCGCTGGGGCCCCCCGCGATCTCCTGTACGGGGCCCGACAGCCTGCGTGAAGGGGGCGTGTCGACCCCCGCACTAAGCGGCGTCCGACACGCCCCCTCAATACAACTCTATGGCAGAGCCGGAGTGCTGCCTTTGGCAATCTCCGGCTCTGCCATAGCGATGTATTGAGGGTGTGTGTCAGCCGCTGCTTCGTGCAGGGGTCGACACCCGTTATCTGGCCGGAGAGCCTGGCCCCCGTACAGAGAGATCGCAGGGGGCCCCAGCGGTCGGACCCCCAGCGATCTCCAACTTATCCCCTATCCTTAGGATAGGGGATAAGTTTTTCACCTCTGGACTACCCCTTTAATTAACTAATCTAACTTCCAAATAGTTGTCTTCTCCACTATGGTTATTTTAATTTGATTAGTCGATTAATCCAAAACAATAATTGGCCAACTAATCTATTTTGAAAATAATAGTTAGTCACAGCCCTAATTTTTCATGTCCTGAAACAATACTTGGAATCTGGAAAAAAGAAGCTTCATAAATTCCCCACGTGGTGTGTAAATCATAAGCAAGTATTCCCCGGGCAGATGTCCCTGCGCCTCTATGGCCTATAATCGCACCCACTGCGGAAGACTCTGAGAAGAGAAGTTGTTCTGTAAATCACACATAATCACTCCTCAGGAGCGAAGTTTTAGCTATTGTAAATGACATAGTATTTTAAAAGGGGTACTCCGGCCCTGAGACATCTTATCCCCTATCCAAAGGAGGGCCATGCTCATGAGGACTTACAGTCCGAGCCTACACTATATTTGCATACACTTGCCATTCTATTATAACATTTAAGGTGTGTTTACACGTAGAGTATCCTGCGAAGATTTGATGCGTAGGATTTTCTGCTGCTGATTTCAATGTAAACTAAATGGCTGAGCACATACAGTGGTCCCTCAACATACGATGGTAATCTGTTCCAAATGGACCATCATTTGTTGAAACCATCGTATGTTGAGGGATCCGTGCAATGTAAAGTATAGGACAATGGTCTTCAACCTGCGGACCTCCAGATGTTGCAAAACTACAACACCCAGCATGCCCGGACAGCCAACGGCTGTCCGGGCATGCTGGGAGTTGTAGTTTTGCAACATCTGAAGGTCCGCAGGTTGAAGACCACTGGTATTAAAGGTTGTACTCGCGTGTCACTGCTGCCCTGGATGTCACCTTCCATCGCTGTTGCCGCATCCCCGGGGTGTCCCTGATGCTCCGGCAAGGCCTCTGTTTCCCCGGCATCCTTGCTCTCCATCGCCGCCATCATGTCACTACGCACGCCGCTCCTATTGGATGACGGGACGGTGTGCGCAGTGACGTGATGACGACGATGGAGAGAGCCAACAATGCACAATGCTGGGATCCCGAAGAGGACGCGCCGGAGCCCCGAGGACAGGTAAGTGATCATCAGTGGACTACACGGGGCACCGTAAACGGCTATCCGGTGGCAGCTGAAGCAGTCTGCGCTGCCGGATAGCCGACATACAAAAGCATCATGTTGAGGCTCTCTTCAACATGCGATGGCCATCGTATCTTGAAATGATTGTCGGGGGGGGGTCACTGTATTCTAATCTGCAGTTACAAATCCTGTGCATCAAGCCTGCGCAGAATCCTGTATGTGTGAACGTCCCCTTACAAATTTTTTGTGGTTTCCTGTTGAAGTTCTATAGCGTAAAAATCTCCAATACAGTAAATATCCAGATAGAAACCTTATATACATTTGCCTTAGAAGTCTTTGAATACTTTACATTAAACAGTATGTCTGGATGTCTTGTTTTATTTCCATTCTGTTTACTACAAAAAAAATAAATGGATCTTTTTCTTTCCTTCTTTGCATCGCTGCCTCTATTCTCACGGAGCCTACCAGCAACTGTTGTCTATGAGCAGCAACTTGAACATTTTGGCTTGTTTAGTCTAGTTTTCCATTTGTTGAAGTGAAATTTCATTCACTTTTTTTTTTTAATTGATTAAGATTGGGCAATCAGCACACTTTTTATTTTTTATTTTATAGAGTAAGCCTCCCTACAGATTAACCCCTTCTTCCCTGTGCTTGGCCTTCTAGGCTGCAGAATTGAGCTCCACTCTGCAGGAGCTCAGCACAGGAGGAGGGGGTCTTCAGACATAACTGTGCAAGGAGGGTTTGGGAAAGCCCCGTGCACCAATTAGGTAATTTCCATATAATTAAGCAGAGGCGGGAAACGGAAGGTGTCATCAGTGTCACCTCCACTACAAGCCTGTAACAGGTTAGTGTGGGTGATACTGATGACAGATTCCTTTTTAAGGATTGATACCCTTGGAATGGCCTTTTCCCTGGCAGACTCTGTATTGCTAGAAGAAAATAATAAAACGTAACTTTTAATTAGCATTTCATTAAAAACACCAAAAATTGTGAGCTCGTCACCATTAAAAATAGTTGACAGGCTTACTGTGAACCTGAGCAGGTCATACTCAGGAATTGCAAATGCTGATGTTACAAATTAGTCCAATATAGGCGCGAGTATTGGAGTAATATTGTCCTATATAGGACTGACTAAGTTGTAACATGCTCAGGTTCACAGTAAGCCTGTCATAACTATTTTTAATGGTAACGAGCTCACATTTTTGGGTGTTTTTTATGAAACACTAATTAAGTTACGTTTTAAGCACTATCTTTTTATTAGTTTCTTCTAGTATATTGCCGGATAGTAACCACCAAGTGGGGTGGATGAGGCCAGAACATCACTCATCACATCTGTTGGTTAGACTCTGTATTGCTGAAAGTTTATTTGGAACTGGTTAGATATGGATTAACGTTTCTGCTTTCTTGAAGGGGTCCTTTGACCCTAAGACATATCCCCAATGAGGGGGTTTCGCCGCTGGGGACCCCCTGCAATCTCCTTTGGATAGGGGATAAGATGTCTTAGGGCCGGAGTTCCCCTTTGAGTAAAGCTGTACACGAGTACTATGGACACCTATGTAGTAATCTACAGCCGGCCATACTTGCCACATAGCTGAAAATAAAAAGCCAAGCAATCTGGTTTGGTTTTCAAATACACTGTATACAATGTGCCAGAAACAAGATACAGTATATCAAGTGAACTTTTAGCAGGTCCCCTTTGAGTAGATGAAAATGTCTGTGTATTTTAATTGCCTTTGCATTGATCATTCTCTGCAGCTGTATAGAAATTTTTAGGGACTTGAGCAGATGTAAATATTTAATGTGATGTAGTTAAGCTGAGTGTTAAGCTATTTGAGTGGAACGCACTATTGCTCATAGAACTGGTGAAAAACACAGGAACGAGAAAATGTGACTCAGCTTTAGAAGTGAAGGATTTGGGCTAAAGTTGACATGTCACATGTTCTAGTTTTTGTTTTATTTTGGGGGGGTTAATACAGATTAGGGATGCACAATTTGGGGAAAGTGTGCAATTACGATTACGGAGGTAAATATTGTGATTTCCATATGCCATAAAATAAACATATGGTAAAATCCCTCCCATTTCCTTTGACCGCGCGGTTTCATTAACGATATATTTTAATAGTTCGGACATCTGTTTTATTTGAAAAATGGGGGGATTTAGGGGAGGGGCTTATTCACATTTATTGCCTCTTTATTTTTTTACATTTTTTTTTCACAATTTTTTTATTTTTTTTTTTAAAATCCCCATGGAGCAGTTTTCACACAGTGTGTCTCCAGTTGTTGCAAAACTACAGCTCCCAGCATTCCCAGACCGCCAAAAGCTGTACGTGCATGCTGGAGACACACAGATGTCTATGGAACAGCACTGATCAGTGTTATCGGCGCTCTATACTACTACTACTACTACTACTACTACTACTACTACATACTGCTGAGGCCTGCATTATTGGAGCGCTGATCGGATGAGCCAGAGGCAGATAGGGAACCTCCGCCCGTCCTCTCAGCTGATCAGGACCCACGGCACTGAGCTACCGGCACTTGTTTTCGACATTTTAGACGTTGCGATCAACGTTGATCACGGCGTCTAAAGGGTTAATACCAGGCATCACCCGGATCGGTGATGTCCGGCATTAGCCAATATGAAGCGAGCTCAGCTCCTGAGCTTGCTTCACAGACCCCCGCTCCACTGCTGTGCCATGTATAAACGGCGGCCAGCCGAGGTGGGGTTAAGGCACCTCCTCCCAGTGCTTAGAACTGCTGGGAGAAGAGATAGAAAGACGTGGGCTGGAGGGGCCAGGCCGTGCCTCTCGTGAGCTGAGTCTACAGCTGCCGGTGACTGGCTCTTCTCCAGTGTTAAATCTGCTTGTCTGCTTCAGTGGGGCACAGCCCGGCACCTTCAGCATGTGGCTCACTGTTTTGCTGCATAATCACATGTTTTTTCATAGGGTGAAATCGTTTTATCGCAAAAATCGCGATTTGAATGCAATATTTTGTGCAGCCCTAATGCACATTGATAAAGGGAGGCATTTTACACCCACTGGTCTTTCATAAGAATACTGTAATAAGATGAGCTAGATCAGGGTTTCCCAAACGCAGTCCTCAAGCACCCCCAACAGGTCATGTTTTCAGGATTTCCTTAGTCTTTCACAGGTGATATAACTGGGGTGATGCCTGATTCACTGACCATAATTATATTACCTGTGAAAGACCAAGGAAATCCAGAAAACATGACCTGTTGGGGGTGCTTGAGGACCGCGTTTGGGAAACACTGAGCTAGATGAATTAAAGGAGATCTGCAGTGGTATATAACGTATCCCCTTATCCACTATCCGCATCATTGACTCCGTGGCCGACACACCCTTCCATGTATCTCTTTAGGAGAGGCAGAGGACAGAGATGCAGCGTTGAAGACCTCTTAGTGAGGGTCATCCCAAAGGTACCGGTATTTACTGCTGCGGATCTCCTTTAACTCTTTCCTTTGCTCCCTTGTAGACTCTGGTATTAGTGCGCTCTGTTTCCAGCCTTTCTCCACAGGTAGTTGTCAGGCCCAGGGCCTGATTAAGGAATTCTACATGTGTATTATAATTGTACTTGTGTTTAAAGTATAAATCCAAGACCTGGGTGAAGGTTCACTTTGCATTCACTTCATTCATGTAATTTCATTGCTCAGAATGTTACCAGGTGTTTCACTATAGAACTATCAATACTTCCCATATATTATTTAGCATGTGCTTCCATTCAGGGCTCAAGTCCTGCAGGAACGCATGGGAACGGAGTTCCTGCACTTTTTCCACAGCAGGAACACTGTTCCCATTAGCAGGAGTCCTGCAGGACCAGCCCTTGAGTGAAAAATCTTGTGTGAGTTCCTATACTTTTTTTCCCAGGACTTGACCCCCTGCTTCCAGTGCTCATATACATTATATATGTGGCAGTCCATCTATTGTGAAACTTCAAACCTGTATGACATAACAATCTACAGCTCTTATGACATAACAGGGCTTTTAGTTAGACAGTTAGTAAATTGGGTCTGTTCAAAAGAAAATCAGAAAATGACAGTTAACTTCTGTTTTTAAAAGGGGTTATCCATTGAAAATTTTGATTTAATCAATGTGGCCAGGCGGCATAAGAAAACAAAAAAAAGCTACAACTCCCCTCACTCGTGGCCTCAATTATTGGCATCTAGTTTCCACCACGCTACACTTCCCAGAGTTGCAGATGGCACTTCACATTCCTGCTTAGCCATTCATTGACTGTGGTAGAGCGTTTGCTTAACGGTGTTATGACGTGCCGTCTTCAGCTCTATAAAGTGCAGCATAGCAGAGACCATGTACTGAGCTTTTTTTTTTTTATTATGCAGCCTTGGCACATTGATTAAAGGGGACCTATCATTACAAAAAAATGTTATATGTTAAAGAGAAATCTATTTCTAATAACTTTCTAAATATGTTGTTATTAAAATTTTAATTTCAATTTTTATGGTTATTTTAACTTGGGAAAACCCACCACTAGGGGTCTCCCTACATGTCCTGGCCACTACATATCGTATTCATGCTGCTGGCCTGGCATGAGTCCGAAATCTGACTGCAGCCAGGACATGTGACCAGCACAGCATGCTCCCTGCCTGCTAATCAGACTGGTGGCAGCAGCGGACGTGGCCAGCAGGCCGGCTGGAGACAGGTGACAGGGCTATGGAGGAAGTTCAGACCTCCCGCCCCGCGAGCAGGGTTCTGTGATGTCCCGCCCACATCTTCCTTCCGGCAGCTCACTCTGTGAGCAAGGACATAGGTAAGATACAGAACTTTTTAAAGCTCTAAACATTTTTTTAAGGAGGGTGTGTTAGGTGTAGTTAGGGAACATAGCCTAAGTTAGTTTAGGATAGTTTATTTAGGTATAGGTGCTCTTTAAATAAAATGTTTAAGGGACAACCCCTTTAATTATGAACATAATATTTTTCTTACTATCTATATAAAAATTCTAAAATATTGCAGCATTCACCATAGCAGTTGAATCGCACAGATAACAGCCTGGCATTTCTCGTTTTTCTGCAACTCTCATGTCAGCTTTACTGTATAGACTTTGGACAGAGTGATCACATTATTGGTGGTGAGTCTTCGTAGAGACATGTACAGAAAAAAGTTCTGCTCGCTTTCCTGGTTGATTACTAGTGATCGCAGAGGGTCACAGTAGATATGATGAATCTTATTTTTAGCCTGCCGCTGTGGGGGGAGGGAAGGCCACTATCCTGGATCCCTCCACAGCGGTTGTCGGTTCATCTGACGTCTGAGTGAGCGGTCCCTAATCGAACCGACCCAACATTACTTTGACAATTAGTTACTTTTGCTTTATTGCCATATCGTGTGGTTAAGCCTGTTTTTTCCTAATTGTTGTTCCTGATGAACCCCTCGCATTGTTGATTATCTAAAATACGGGGGGGGGGAGGGGGGAGCGTGTCGGGACTTTCTGTTATCTAGGTGTTTACAACACACTGATATATAGGACAATACTTGTAAAGGCTGTACTGTAATTTACCAAGGGGCATTAATCGGATAGCCCATGATTTAGCCTCTGGTTATGGGGCTTTTTTGGCTTGTGTCACATTAATTTTGTGGTATTTGAGGACACTTTATTTTATTGCATAGTTAATAAATGTTATGTTTTAAATGAGCACATATTCCAATTTTCTGTGAAATGAGTCTTATTTGTTTTTTTTTTTGTTACATTGGAGCAACACAGTTGACGTGTTAAGAAATAGTGTTTAAGATTTAAAATAATTGTAACACAAATTAAACAAAAAAATAGGTGGCGATACCTTTTCCTTTAATGCAGGCAGTACCCACATCTGTGGAGGGCGCTAGGATGTTCCCAGTTCACATAGAGTAATCTGATCCTAATACATATCAGAAAGAAGAAAAAAGTGGTATAACAGTGTACTATGGCAACACTTTGTGTGGGGTGATATTCACTTACTATACTATGGGGGGATGTAGAGATAACTCTACACTGTACCCCCCTAAAGATGGCTTTGTACCCTCAGTCGGCAATACCCAGCAATCCCCAGTCCACAGTGGGCACTCTGACATCAAACAGTTCTCTAAGTATATTACTTACAGCATAATGCAACGCGTTTCAAAAGTTACTAACAAAGGAGGTGGTTGTTGGTAACCTCGGAAACACGTTGCATTATGCTGTAAGTGATATACTTTAGAAAACTGTTTGATGTCAGAGTGCCCACTGTGGACTGGGGATTGCTGTATGCTGGCGATTGAGGATACAAAGCCATCCGGAGGGGCGGGGGGGGGGGGGGGGGGGGTTGAATATCGCCCATCACAAAGTGTTGCCATAGTACACTGTTATCCCTGACTACGATTATTTTAGTGGTAGAAGAGAGGCTTTGACAGAATTCTGTTCTTCTTATTAGGTCTTATTGTTGGGGTCATTTTAAGGTATGGCACCCCTTCCAGCAGCACCTACGAAAAAGCCATCAGCTGCTCTCCTGAACAGAGGGCGTTCACAACACTCCTTGTCAATGTCAGTGGGAAGTTTTTTGAGTACACCTTAAAAGGAGAAATTAACCCTGAGAAGATTCATAATGTGGAACAGAATGACATGTTGAGAAAAGTAAGTGAACTATTTTTATCATTATTATTATATATTTATTCATGTTTTCTTCTTTCGGTGCGGCAGGAATTCTGATGGTTCTAAAAAATTCTGTCTCTAATAGGCAAAATACAATCTAGAATAATATATTCCCTTTTGAAGAGTACATATAAGAGAGCCTCTATTTAAGTAGGATCACTACCACATGCAGTATATTTAACTCTGACCCACAAATGAGTGCTTTGGATGATATTTAGTGGGTGCACAATATAGGAACTTCTGAATTACCGATTTGTAGATACTGTCATGTCATGATTGCAGATAAGCAAGGATTTGCATATGACTAAACTGTTTCCTTTTTCTCACTTGTCTCTTAGCTAACCATTCAATTGTCACTGTTGTTTCAACAAGCTTTGCATAAACTAGTAAAAAAAATGCTTTTATCTTATCTTATAAAGAACCCCCCCCCCCCCCACACCTTGCAAAACTTTTACTTACTGTGAGAAATAGCTAAATTTTCTCTTGTGTTTACAAGAATGGCTAGCAGCTTACTGAGGGATCTAGTCATGTGCTGCCAATGCAAGTTTATGGAAAGCAAAAGGGCAGAGAAAAGAGAAGGGAGTATACAGGGACATAGAAACCTTGGTATATTGGAGCCATCAGAGAGACTATTCTCAACCCACAAGTTTAGGGACAGCTGAAATTTAAAGATGAAGCCTAAAGAGCAGAAATCTGATAAATCAAAAACAAATGCCTTGTATGTGTTATATAACGACCTTGAGATAGTGCTTCCTCTCATGGACACACACGCGCTTATCCTGAAAATTGACTAAACCTAATAAGGTTTATGACCCCTTTTAAATGACTAATTTTTACCTTTTGCAAAAAGGTGTGACTGGCTTACCCTTTTCTCATTGAGTTAAAGTTGCCCTCTGGAGCCACAAGTCTGCATGCCAACAGAAATGGGTATCTCAAGTGTATGACAAGCTTTATGTATATGGATACCTCACAACAGCTTTATGTGTATGGCCAGTGAAGTCTTGTGCAGGAAAAATCATGATGTCCATAGGTCTGTCGGGTAAATGCTAAATGGCAGCCTTGGTTTGCGGACAGCCTTGGTTTCTTTTCCACCTTAAGACTTTGGGGCAGGTGTTTATTAGGTGTTGGTATATCTACAAGAGTAGCGCTAATGAACTGTCAATGTAGCAGCACATTGGGCACTTTTTCATTTACTACATTTCATTCAACACTGAGATTTTTCTTCCTGATTTTTATTTAGGGCTAGCTGTTCACATAATAAATTGTAATGTATAGCAAATATATTGTAAATAATAGACAACGAGAAACTAGAAAAATACATTGAATCTCAATAAATGCCTTCATTGTAAATCAAAATTGCTAAAATGCTGGTTAAAGGGGTTATCCAGGAAAAAACTTTTTTTTTTTTAAATATCAACTGGCTCCAGAAAGTGAAACAGATTTGTAAATTACTTCTATTAAAAAATCTTAATCCTTTCAGTACTTATGAGCTTCTGAAGTTTAGGTTGTTTTTTTCTGTCTAAGTAATCTCTGATGACACGTGTCTCGGGAACCGCCCAGTTTAGAAGAGATTTGCTATGGGAATTTGCTTCTAAACTGTGCGGTTCCCGAGACACGTGTCAGCAGAGATTACTTAGACAGAAAAGAACAACCTTAAATTCAGAAGCTCATAAGTACTGAAAGGATTAAGATTTTTTAATAGAAGTAATTTACAAATCTGTTTAACTTTCTGGAGCCAGTTGATATATATAAAAAAAGTTTTCCTGGAATACCCCTTTAAATGTTTCAGCATTCTAAATGTAAATCTTCAGTTTTTAGGTGCTTTAACTTTGCTGGTCTGTGAATGTCATTCAATATAGACTATTTTTATAGTATGTTGCTTTTCACATCACCTCCAATACAGCATTCTTTAAAGGGAATCAATCATCAGATTTTATCCTATTTAACGCTTTGCAAAGCGTTATATAGGGTAAAATCTTTATTTTCGCCATTCCCGGGGGACGCTCCTGCCCCCAGGGATGGTGAAGATATGAAGTTATAAACTAGTCACCGCCACCGCCGTAAGTAGTCACCTGGGCGGGGAGATCTTCTCCCCTACTCCTGTTCTTCGGCCGGGAACGACGCCCCCTCTGCATGATTGACGGGCCGCGTCATCACTCTGCTCCGTCTGTTCAGTGAGCGAAACAATGACGCGGCCCATCAATCAAGCGGAGGGGGCGTCTCTGCCGGCCGAAGAACGGGAGTAGATGCGATGATCTCCCCGTTCAGGTGACTACTTACGGCGCCGGCGGTGACTAGTTTATAACTTCATATCTTCACCATCCCTGGGGGCAGGAGCATCCCCCGGGAATGGTGAGGACAACAATTTTACCCTATATAACGCTTTGCCAAGCATTATATAGGGTAAAATCTGATGATTGGTTCCCTTTAAAATGTTATACATTGTTATATATATAACTACTTGCTCCATTTTTAATTTAAAGGGGTATTCCAGGCAAAAACATTTTATCCCCTATTCAAAGGATAGGGGATAAGATGTCTGATCGTGTGGGGCCCGCTACTGAGACCTCTCACGATCTCCCTTCTGCGGGTGCTGAATCTCTAGTTTTGGAAACCTCCGGATTTCCGGGACTGTGGGCCCCCCGGGATAGGTGATAAAATGTTTTTGCCTGGAATACCCCTTTAGATCCTCAGAGAAACTATTTAAACAGAAAAATCACATTTTACAATCACTCTGTTGCAAATGTAAGAGAATGTAGATTTGTTAGCGACAGAGTGTCTATAAAAGAATGCAGCTATCTGAAATGGAGATGAGCGAATTTACAGTAAATTCGATTCGTCACGAACTTCTCGGCTCGGCAGTTGATGACTTATCCTGCATAAATTAGTTCAGCTTTCAGGTGCTCCGGTGAGCTGGAGACTCTTTCCTAGGACTGTATCCACCTTTTCCAGCCCACCGGAGCACCTGAAAGCTGAACTAATTTATGCAGGATAAAGTCATCAACTGCCGAGCCGAGAAGTTTGTGACGTTCTTTCTTTGTACGGAAATTTCTCTGTGTGAACTGGTCTTGCGGAAGACCTATTCACATTGATGTTAATGTTCACTGTGCGGAATTCCCCGGGAATTACGCAGTGTGAACATACCCTAAAAGTAACTGCTGTCAATGTGACTCTGTAATACGTAGTGTCAGTGGAAACTATACTTATCAGTTACAATGAATTTATTAAAGACACACAAACTGCTGTTATGGCTGGATAGATGCTATGACACAGATCCCCCACAGATTATTGTATGCCAATGCATGCCAAGGACTAATTAGCTCGCCATGATATAATAAAAAAGGCTACAAAGTCCTTTTAGTCTGACTGCAGGACAATGCCAGTAAGTACCAAGATAAAAATGACAGCTAACCTTAGCAGCAGTTTGTGGGGTAAAATACAGTCTTTGCCTTTCCCTTAAAGTACAGTGGTCCCTCAAGTTACAATGGTCGTCCTGGAACCAATTAATATTGTATGTTGAGACCATTGTATGTTGAGACCATAACTCTATGGAAACCTGGTAATTGGTTCTGAAGCCACCAAAATGTCATCCAAAAATAGGAAAAAGTGAAAATAAAAGAAAAATAAGTAGATAACTAATACAGATAAAGCAAATCCTTACATATAAAAGTAAGAAAGATCTACTGGGAGCTGTAAATCACTGTATGTCAGTGTTTCCCATCCAGGGTGTCTCCAGCTGTTGCAAAACTACAACTCCCAGCATGCCCGGACAGCCTTCGGCTGTCCGGGCATGCTGGGAGTTGTAGTTTTGCAACAGCTGGAGGCACCCTGGTTGGGAAATGCTGGTCTATGTAGAGGACAGGAGCTTCTTCAGGGTTTTGTACCGAATACACAATGTCCTAAAAAAAAGTAACATGGAGCCGCCCTCACCTGGTGTTCAAAGGAGCAGCTAACCCTGGCAGAGGTAAAGAGTACAGAACATGTAGTACCTCCCTGTACTGTAGGGGGCAGCCAGTCAGTGCATGCACTTCAGTAATACAGGGGTTTTACCAGTAAAATGTCCATTCTGATTGGTCAGTTCTCCCGGGTATTGACACATTTCCCAGATCTGGACTGTCTGTAGCATTGTATGTTGAGTCTGGTTTCAACTTACAATGGTCCAGAAAAGACCATTGTATGTTGAGGCCATTGTAAGTTGAGGGATCACTGTATATGTATTTCAGGGCAAATGTCTTACAATAAACCCAAAACCCATTAGTGAGCTTGTCTTGGCGTCCTCTTACTGCTGACAGTATGGCTCTGCCTTAGAAATGCTTACTGTCCCCAGCTTATTAAGGTGTGTGTCTTGTTGTCTTTATATTCCATAATTCATTACTGTATATCATTTTCTTGCTGAATTACAGGTCTGAATAAGAGGCATCAGTACAAGTGCCTTGCTATGAGATGTAACATTTGCTCAGCCGAGTTAGTTTTTGTGAAGATGTATCATTCTTTGTATTTTCTGCTACTAAAATTGCTTTAATTGCTTTTATAATTTGCTCTGAGATAAATTGCTTTGTATGTGATTTTCTGCTTTCAGTTCATCTGTTATTGCCAGAGTCTTGGCCACTGCCTGAGATGTACTTAGGCTTCACTGCACATCTGAAACTTGCCTTAGAGGCTAGCATTAACTTGGCCTGTTGTGCCCAAGAGGCTTCAGTTCTGTGACCTAAAATACGATGTATTGGTGGACAGACCTGTACTCCGTTTTCTAGCCATGCATATAAGGCTCTAAGCAGTTTATTAAAGGGGTTATCCAGGAAAAAACTTTTTTTTATATATCAACTTGCTCCAGAAATTTAAACAGATTTATAAATTACTTCTATTAAAAAATCTTAATCCTTTCAGTACTTATGAGCTTCTGAAGTTAAGGTTGTTCTTTTCCGTCTAAGTAATCTCTGATGACACGTGTCTCGGGAAACGCCCAGTTTAGAATCAAATTCCCATAGCAAGCCTCTTCTAAACTGGGTGGTTCCTGAGACACATGTCATCAGAGATTACTTGTACAGAAAAGAACAACCTAAACTTCAGAAGCTTATAAGTACTGAAAGGATTAAGATTTTTTAATAGAAGTAATTTACAAATCTGTTTAACTTTCTGGAGCCAGTTGATATATAAAAAAAGTTTTTTCCTGGATAACCCCTTTAAGGATGTTTTATAACCACATTGTCTTTTCTGTATTAAAAGTCAAGATAATAAGCCAAAGGTTTTAATATCTTATTTTAGTTCAGGGCAGAGTCCTTGAAGGCCACAAGTAACTTATGAATATAAACTGGTAAAACAATATTGGTTTCATCATTTATTCATTATCATATGCCGAGGCCCTTAACGACCACGGACGTATATTTACGTTCGTGGCCGGCTCCCGATCTGTGAAGCGCACTCAGAAGCTGAGCGCGCTTCATATCTGTGGGGTCCCGGTTGCTATCAGCAACTAGGACCCACGGCTAATACCGGACATCGCCGCTAATCGGGCTAATGTCAAGTATTAACTCTTTAGACGCTGCGATCAAAGTTGATTGCGGCATTTAAAACGGGAGAAATCCATATCGGCTATCTCAGTGGAGCTGTTTGGGACTGCCGCGGTGAAACCGTGTCATCCCGAACAGCTGAGAGGACAGCGGGAGGTTCCTTACCTTCTTCCCAGCTGTCCGATTGGTGTTTGGTTGCGCCAAGCCTTAAATCCAGGATTGATCAATCAAGCGCAGAAAACACTGATCAATGCATTCCTATGGCAGTGCATTGAACAGTGCCTGCAATCAGTGTATGCAATGTTACAGCCCCTAGAGGGGGCTATAATACTGTATAAAAAAAGTATTAAAAAAAAAGGTTAATAAATGATTTAGCCCCTTCCCTAATAAAATCAGAATCACCCCCCTTTTCCCATTTATAAAAAAAAAAGTATGTAAATAAAAACAAACATGTGGTATCGCCGCGTGCGTAAATGTCCGAACCATATAAATATATCGTTAATTAACCCCTTAAGGACAATGGACGTACTCCTACGCCCCCGTTTCCGAGTCCTTAAGGACCGAGGACGTAGGAGTACGTCCTGTCCTTTCCCGGCCCCCTGCCGCTAGCCGGAGGGGAGCCGGTGCCCGATGCCTGCTGAAATCGTTCAGCAGGCATCGCGGCATATCGCCCAGGGGGGTCATTATGCCCCCCCATGTCGGCGATGGCCGCAGATCGCTGGACAATTCAGTCCAGCGATCTGCGGCGATTCCGGGTCAATCGGGTCTCCAGTGACCCGGAATTACTGGCTGATCGGGGCCGTCAGAGACGGCCCCGAACAGCCAGAGCCTGCAGGGGTGAGGTGGCACTGGTGCCACCTCACGATCGCCCTGATTCGTCGGCCGGATTACCGGCCGACGAATCAGGGCGCCTGCTGCGGGTGTCACTCCCGCACCCGCTCCGCCCCTCTTCCGGAGGACGTGAGCGGGTGCGGGACGTGCACCCCTGGTGCTGGGGACCCCGATCCCCGGCGTTAATGTTGGGATCGGGGCCCCAGGAGCGACGACGGCGGCGGCAGCGGGACTGACCTGTGCGGCGATCAAGCAGCAGCAGGAGGTGAGTGACAGCCTCCTGCTGTTGCTTAGCAACAGCTCCCAGCATGCAAAAAGGGCATGCTGGGAGCTGTAGTTATGCAACAGGAGGAGGCAGACCACCACAACTCCCAGCATGCACTTATGGGCATGCTGGGACTTATGGTTTTGCAACAGCTGGAGGCACATTCTTTCTATGGAAAAATGTACCTTCAGCTGTTGTGTAACTACAACTCCCAGCTTGCACAAACAGCTTAAGTGCATGCTGGGAGTTGTAGTGGTGCATCTGGTGGTTGCATAACTACAACTCCCAGCATGCCCGTTGGCTGTCGGTGACTGCTGAGAGTTGTAGTTTTGCAACAGCTGAAGGCACACTGAGTTAAGTAGCAAACCAGTGTGTCTCCAGCTGTTGCATAACTACAATCCCCAGCATCCCCAGCCAAAGTAGTATGCCTCCCGCTGTTGCATAACTACAACACCCAGCATGCCCTTCCGCTGTCCGTACATGCTGGGGGTTGTAGCTTTTGCAACAGCTGAAGGCACACTGGTTGCAAAAGACTGAGTTTGTTGCCAAACTCGGTGTTTCACAACCTGTGTGTCTCCAGCTGTTGCAAAACTACAACTCCCAGCATGCACTGATAGACCGTACATGCTGGGAGTTGTAGTTTTGCAACAGCTGGATGTTCCCCCCCCCCCAATGTGAATGTACAGGGTACACTCACATGGGCGGAGGATTACAGTAAGTATCCTGCTGCAAGTTTGAGCTGCAGCAAATTTTCTGCTGCAGCTCAAGCTGCCAGCGAGAAACTACTGTGAACCCCCCGCCCGTGCGACTGTACCCTAAAAACACTACACTACACTACCACACAATAAAATAAAAAGTAAAAAAACACTACATATACACATACCCCTACAATAAAAATGAAAAACGTCTGGTACGCCACCGTTTCCAAAACGGAGCCTCCAGCTGTTGCAAAACTACAACTCCCAACATGCACTGATAGACCGTACATACTGGGAGTTGTAGTTTTGCAACAGCTGGATGTTCCCCCCCCCCCCCCCCCCAATGTGAATGTACAGGGTACACTCACATGGGCGGAGGATTACAGTAAGTATCCGGCTGCAAGTTTGAGCTGAGGCAAATTTTCTGCCGCTGCTCAAACTGCTAGCGAGAAACTACTGTGAACCCCCCGCCCGTGCGACTGTACCCTAAAAACACTACACTACCACAAAAAATAAAATAAAAAGTAAAAAACACTACATATACACATACCCCTACACAGCCCCCCTCCCCTCCCCAATAAAAATGAAAAACGTCTGGTACGCCACTGTTTCCAAAACGGAGCCTCCAGCTGTTGCAAAACAACTACTCCCAGTATTGCCAGATAGCCACTGACTGTCCAGGCATGCTGGGACTTTTACAACAGCTGGAGGCACCCTATTTGGGAATCACTGGCGTAGAATACCCCTATGTCCACCCCTATGCAATCCCTAATTTAGGCCTCAAATGCGCATGGCGCTCTCACTTTGGAGCCCTGTCGTATTTCAAGGCAACAGTTTAGGGCCACATATGGGGTATCGCCGTACTCGGGAGAAATTGTGTTAGAAATTATGGGGGGTATTTTCTGCTATTACCCTTTTTAAAAATCTAAAATTTTTGGGAAACCAACATTTTAGGTAAAAATTTTTTATTTTTTTTTTACATATGCAAAAGTTGTGAATCACCTGTGGGGTATTAAGGTTCACATTACCCCTTGTTACGTTCCCCGAGGGGTCTAGTTTCCAAAATGGTATGCCATGTGTGTTTTTTTGCTGTCCTGGCACCATAGGGGCTTCCTAAATGCGGCATGCCCCCAGAGCAAAATTTGCTTTCAAAAAGCCAAATGTGACTCCTTCTCTTCTGAGACCTGTAGTGCGCCAGCAGAGCACTTCTCACCCCCATATGGGGTGTTTTCTGAAGCGGGAGAAATTGGGCTTCAAATTTTGGGGGGTATTTTCTGCTATTACCCTTTTTAAAAATGTAAAAATTTTTGGAAACCAAGCATTTTAGGTAAGAATTTTTTTTTTTTTTTAACAGATGCAAAAGTCGTGAAACACCTGTAGGGTATTAAGGTTCACTTTACCCCTTTTTACGTTCCCCGAGGGGTCTGGTTTCCAAAATGGTATGCCATGTGGTTTTTTTTTGCGGTTCTGGCACCATAGGGGCTTCCTAAATGCGGCATGCCCCCAGAGCAAAATTTGCTTTCAAAAAGCCAAATGTGACTCCTTCTCTTCTGAGACCTGTAGTGCGCCAGCAGAGCACTTTTCACCCCCATATGGGGTGTTTTCTGAATCGGGAGAAATTGGGCTTCAAATTTTGGGGGGTATTTTCTGCTATTATCCTTTTTAAAAATGTAACATTTTTGGGAAACCAAGCATTTTAGGTAAAACATTTTTTTTTATTTTTTACATATGCAAAAGTCGTGAATCACCTGTGGGGTATTAAGGTTCACTTTACCCCTTGTTATGTTCCCCGAGGGGTCTAGTTTCCAAAATGGTATGCCATGTGGTTTTTTTTTGCTGTCCTGGCACCATAGGGACAGCAAAGGTGACATGCCCCCCAAAAACCCTTTGTCGCTCCTTCCCTTCTGAGCCCTCTACTGCGCCCGCTGAACAATTAACATAGACATATGAGGTATGTGCTTACTCGAGAGAAATTGGGCTACAAATACAAGTAAAAAATTTTTCCTTTTTACCCCTTGCAAAAATTCAAAAATTGGGTTTACAAGAACATGCGAGTGTAAAAAATGAAGATTGTGAATTTTCTCCTTCACTTTTCTGCTATTCCTGTGAAACACCTAAAGGGTTAATACACTTATTGAATGTCATTTTGAATACTTTGGGGGGTGCAGTTTTTATAATGGGGTAATTTATGGGGTATTTCTAATATGAAGACCCTTCAAATCCACTTCAAACCTGAACTGGTCCATGAAAAATAGGGAGTTTGAAAATTTTGTGAAAAATTTCCAAATTGCTGCTGAACTTTGAAGCCCTCTGGTGTCTTCCAAAAGTAAAAACTCATAAATTTTATGATGCAAACATAAAGTAGACATATTGTATATGTGAACCCAAAAATGTTTTATTTTGAATATCCATTTTCCTTACAACCAGAGTGCTTCAAAGTTAGAAAAATGCAAAATTTTCATTTTTTTCATCAAATTTTGGGATTTTTCACCAAGAAAGGATTCAAGTTACCATAAAATTTTACCACTAAGTTAAAGTAGAATATGTCACGAAAAAACAATCTCGGAATCAGAATGATAACTTAAAGCATTCCAGAGTTATTAATGTTTAAAGTGACAGTGGTCAGAATTGCAAAAAACGCTCTGGTCCTTAAGGTGTAAAATGGCCTGGTCCTTAAGCGGTTAAACCGCACGGTCAATAGCGTACATGCACAAAATTTCCATAGTCTAAAATAGCGTATTTTTGGTCACTTTTTATACCATAAAAAAAGTGATCAAAAAGTACGATCAAAAGAAAAATGGTACCGATAAACTTTCATACCGCCCCGTTTGTGGAAAAATAAAAAAAGTTATAGGGGTCAGAAGATGACCATTTTAAACATATTAATTTTGGTGCATGTAGTTATAATTTTTTCCAGAAGTACGACAAAATCCAACCTATATAAGTAGGGTATCATTTTAATCATATGGACCTACAGAATAAAGATAAAGTGTCATTTTTACCGAAAAATGCACTGCGTAGAAACGGGAGCCCCCAAAAGTTACAAAGTGGCATTTTTTTTTCGTTTTTCGTTTTTTCGTTTTGCCATCGGCAAAATGACCGATGTCCTTACAAAGTAGAATTGGTTGCACAAAAAAAAAGCCATCATATGGATTTTTAGGTGCAAAAATTGAAAGGGTTATGATTTTTAAAATGTAAGGAGGAAAAAACAAAAGTGCAAAAAACTGAAAAACGCTTGGTACTTAGAGGGTTAAAGTATCATCCTGCTTCTTCAAATAAGTATCATTCTGTCCAGTCCATTTCTCCCAAATGCAGACATGCAGATAAGGATAACATGACTATAGTTACCCCAAAAATATTGCTATACAGACAACAGCACATGCCCCTACGAATGGGATCACACTGCAGTTCACCACAAAACTTGGTGGCCAAGAGCTGCTGTATGCGCACTACTAGAGATGAGCGAACTTACAGTAAATTCGATTCGTCACGAACTTCTCAGCTCGGCAGTTGATGACTTTTCCTGCATAAATTAGTTCAGCTTTCCGGTGCTTCGGTGGGCTGGAAAAGGTGGATACAGTCCTAGGAGACTCTTTCCTAGGAATGTATCCACCTTTTCCAGCCCACCGGAGCACCTGAAGGCTGAACTAATTTATGCAGGAAAAGTCATCAACTGCCGAGCTGAGAAGTTTGTGACGAATCGAATTTACTGTAAGTTCGCTCATCTCTAGTGTGTGTGTGTGTGTGTGTGTGTATGTATGTGTATATATATATATATATATATATATATATATATATATATATATTATACAAACTTCTCAAAAAAGTAAAGTGAACACTAAGATAACAAATCCTGGATCTGAATTAATAAACTACTAGTATGAAATACTTTTGTCTTTACATAGTTGAATGTGCTATCAAAATTACACAAAAATGATCAATGGAAATCAAATGTATCAACCCATGGAGGTCTGGATACGGAGTCACACTCAAAATCAAAGTGGAAAACCATTCTACAGGCTGATCCAACTTTGATGTAATGTCCTAAAAATGCTCAGTAGTATGTGTGGCCTCCACATGCCCGTATGACCTCCCTACAATGCCTGGGCATGCTCCTAATTAAATAGAATTTAAATTAGAATTTAGATTAAAGCATCCGCCAACTCCTGGACAGTCTGTGGTGCAACGTGTCATTGGTGGATGGAGCGAGACATGATGTTCCAGATGTGCTCAATCGGATTAAGGTCTGGGGAACGGGCGGGCCAGTCCATAGCATCAATGCATTCCTCTTGCAGGAACTGCTGGCACACTCCAGCCACATGAGGTCTAGCATTGTCTTGCATTAGGAGGAACCCAGGGCCAACCGCACCAGCATATGGTCTCACAAGGGTCTGAGAATCTCATCTTGGTACCTAATGGCAGTCATGCTACCTCTGGAAAGCACATGGAGGGCTGTGCAGCCCCCCAAAGAAATGCCACCCCACACCATTACTTACCCACTGCCAAACCAGAGAATTTTGCAGGCAGCAAAACGTTCTCCATGGAATTTCCAGACGCCACAGAGTCGAAGTTGGGCCGAAATTTTGGGTACCTGGAGTCGGCGTCAGCAAACAATGCACAGACTCCTACTAAATATAGATTGGAATAATAAAAAAAAAAAAAAAAAAAAAAAAAAAAAGCAAGTTTAAATGTCCCAATTAACAAAAAGTTATAATTAATGACTTCTCTACTTTTTAAGGATAAAGATCAATGCATGCAGTGCCTCACATTACCGCAAAACGAACACATTAAGTGACTGTGAAGAAGCATGCTTTTGATGTGCTTCCCTATGTGGCACGCAACGCACAATTAGGAGCAGCAATACTTACACTTTCCATAGTGTTGTGTTCTGTTACAGGGAACCCATGGGTGACATAGCCTCTCACTGAGAAGGGATTAAGTAAATATGTTTTTTGCAGGACTAGAGACACTTGTATAAGTGAAGGGAATGGAGGGTCAATAGTTCAAGACTGAAGCTGTAATCATTGGAAAAACTGCTGTCATTCAGCATAGGCTATAAAAACTTTTAAGCTCGATTGTTAGCTTAAACTTTGAACATGAATATGGGATTCTACTAGTGAAATCATGTTTTATAATAAATGCCCCTTCCTGGATCCTCCCACTGCCCTATCTTCAGCAGCAGATCAGCACAAAAACTGTTCAATACAGTAGACTGTTGGCTTCCCAGCCAGTAGTCCTGTGGTAATGACATGTATGTTGCCTTTTCTTTCCTTCAAGGAATGTATAAAACACATTTGCATATTAATACAGAGGAGTCTGAGTCGGGGAGTCTGAGTTGGAAGTAGAAAAAAACTGCGGAGTCGGAACATTTATCTACTGACTCCACAGCCCTGGTTATATGGGCCCAGTGTCAACCTGCTTTCATCTGTGAAGAGCACAGGGTGCCAGTGGCGAATTTTCTGGTCTGATATGCATTTTATGTTGTGCAGTTACCCCCTTTTGCTGTGATCTTTGACCCCGTCCTCAGGCTCCATTATACCTGGAGTATTTGGGGGTAATGGACAGTCTTGAAGCATGGTAATGGAGGCACATGGGGCAGCAGGCACAGTATTAGCAGTAGCAGGATGGCGGATGTTTTCTATTGAGTTTGCAAATGGATGCAGAAATGAGGAGAGAAAGATATCCAGCTAAGAAAACATCTACAATCGGAGAAAAAGCCCCCTAGAGTCTCTGGATGTAATAGTCCTGTATTCTGTGACTGCATCTGATCAGGTCAGATCTGCTCTAACAGGGCCATAAACAGAGGTTTCTGTATAAAGTATACAGTGCTCAGGCTGGCAATAATATGTCTTTATGACAGTATTTACAATACTGTATCGGGGCATTATATTATGACGCATTATAACAGTGTGTGCCATAAAGAGATCTATCATTGTGTGAGGAACAAAATGGGCACTATTACTGATTGTCTGCACTATGATCACTGTTTCAGTGTGTGTGTGTGTGTGTGTGTGTGTGTGTGTGTGTGTGTGTGTGTGTGTGTGGGTAGTATTACTGTTTGAATGACAAGGGGTGACACTATTAGACTAGGGCTACATGGAAACTTTGCCTGTGACATGGATCGCTGTGTTGTGCTACCTGAATCTTGCACCATCTCAACTAGTGTAAGTGAATGCCAAAATGCCCCTGCCAGAAATCCATCCTGAATGGAATGATCACGTTTGTCAGGTCGCACTTGCGGATTGCAGTACAACCGCATTCACTCCCATTAACAAAGATGCACAAGCAGCACAATTCAGGAAGCGCAACAATGTGTCCTTGGTCACATGACTTGCAGCCCCTACTTTTAGTTTCATGTAGCGCCACAGTCTAAAAACTGCCCTGGCAGTTGGGGTTTGTAAATGATATGATAAAGTCTATTAATGAACGCTGACATTTTATACTATTTCTATAGCACTGTTATTGTGTTTCAGTCATAAATGTGTAGGTATCGCCTAGGACAGTGAAGAAACAAATTAGAAAGTCAAACCTCCATAAAATATTGAGGCTTTTTTCCGCTTTTTTTTTTTTCCATTTATATGACCTGAAGACTTTTTGTTTTCAAAGGAAAACTTTATATTTTAATCTAGTTGTCTGTATTATTCTATGTAAGACAGTCGTGGCAATTGATTAAGATAGCGGCCCTCTATATTGCTTTTTGCAGAGTTCTGTGATATAACATTCTTCTGTGGCCAAGCTTAATGCGCTTAGGTCAATTAAGTGAGATGATGATCTTCTTATCTCTGTGTTTATTTAGGTCTCTAACGAACATGTGCTGTTACTTCAATTCCAGAACTAATGTAATCTGAATGTTGTATGGTTTTTCTCCTCACAGGTGACCTTTGACCCTGAAGTCTTCTTTAACATTTTATTGCCACCTATTATTTTTCATGCTGGATACAGTTTAAAAAAGGTAGGCCAGAATTACCCAATGTGAAAATGTTAGTTTGTGGTTATTGCCTTCAGAGTACTTCATAATTAAAGGAGAACTGTAGTGCAATATAACTTATCCCCTATCCGAAGGCCCCCCGTGGGGTGTCGACTGCTGCCCCCCCCCCCCCCGCAATCTCCTGTACGGAGCCGCGGCAGTCTGCAGGAAGTGCCGTGTCATCCCCAGCAGGAAGACTGTGGGACACATGGGGAGAGATTTATCAATACCAGTGCTGAGGAAAAGTTGCCCAGTTGCCCATAGCAACCAATCAGATTGCTGCTTTCATTTTTAACAAGGCCTCTGCAAAATGAAAGAAGCGATCTGATTGGTTGCTATGGGCAACTGGGCAACTTTTCCTCTGCACAGGTTTTGATAAATCTCCCTCATGGAGGGTGCAATATAACTTATCCCCTATGCTTCAGATTTTTTGCACTACAGTTCTCCTTTAATTATGGCACAGTTTAATGTATAGTGGCCCAGGTATATTAGTGTATACAGGCCCAGATTTATTAAATTGTGTGAGAAAAAGTGGAGTGATTTCCCCACAGCAACCAATCACAGCTCAGCTTTCACTTTACCAGGGCTCGTTAGCTGAGCTGTGATTGGTTGCTGGGGGGAAAAATCACTATATTTTCTCTCACAGTTTGATGTCTGGGCCAGAGTCTGTGTGTATTATTTACCTTTTTTTTTATTTAAAATGCTACATTATTTTTATAAAATTTGTTTTTAGTTTATAAAATATTAATGGAAAATTGTAACTCGCCGGTAATGTTAGTGCTCAGTAGGCACAAGCGCTCAGGTGACCAGCGCTTATGAATATTTAAGACCAGCTGGCGGGCCAGCCTCAAATTGCAAGTCAGCGCTGGAAGACGGGGACATTTGGGGGATCGGGGGTCCGTACTGCAGGTAGGTATAGCAGTCTGAGACCCCGCATCGGTCTCCTGTGAACGGATGACAGTTTTCCTTTACATATAAAGCATTTTAACTACAAAACGTGGGAAAGGTTCATCAGTACAGATGTAAGGGAAAAGTAGAATTTTGCTCAATGACAATCCATCAGAACTGGCCCCACTGATCATACTGCCACTGACTGTTTTTTTTTTTTTTTGTACATTCTAAAACTCAGTTCGGCTTCTATAAATTAGGTAGTTAAGTGTTTCAGGCAGAATGACCACTAGATGACGCTGTTACCACATATTAATCAATGTGGAAGGCTGCTTGGTCATTTCTTTGTTTTTTCATTCTAAAGTGCATGTTTTTTTTTCCTGTTTTTACGTTATTTGTCTCTACAATCATTACTGATCACATGCTACTATATAACCTTTAAATGACAGGAGAGTATGGCATTTAAAGAGATTTATGGATTAAAGCCAGCGAGGCAGGCCGAAAACAATGACCCGACAAAAGAGGAAAAAGAATTGTAAAACTCCTTTTAAGATAGAAATCCAAAGTGTAGTAAAAGATGTTGGTTGGTTCAGCTTTGTGTAAAATACAAAATGAGAGGTTATAAAAGGTGTGTACCAGAGAAAAGACTATCTTGGAGACGCTGCTCAATTGGTGGTCACAGAAATTCAGACTAAAGCCAGCACAGGACAATAATTATTTTATTTTTGACAAAGCAGATGGCGCGTTTCGGCACACAGGTGCCTTCCTCAGGTCCAAATAAACAGTGCACTCCTTGTAGATGGACTAGAGTTAGGGTGCTGGTGGCAATATTGTCTTAGATGCGACCACGCCGGCATTGCATCTAACACAGGATCCCCACCAGCACTCTAACTCTATTCTATTTACAAGCAGTGCACTGTTTATTTGGACCTGAGGAAGGCACCGTCTGCTTTGTCAAAAATAAAATAATTATTGCGTTGTGCTGGCCTGAGTCTGCATTTCTGTGACCACCACTTTTTCTCTGGTACACATATTTCTATGCTGGTCTTCTTACACAAGGGAGCGCCCCCTGACTTTTTTCTATATTTTTCATCTCTCCCAATATTGATATATGAAAGGAAAATTCCATATTTTTTCCACAGCACTTGGGGATTCCATTATCTTTTCATTTAAAGTGTACATGTCATTAGCAAAAACATTTTATATAAGGTAGAAAATAACATATGTATATTAGTAATATACAGTTGTTAAAGGGGTGTTAATTTTTGTCCCTGCAGCTATTGCCTGAGAAGTCCAAATACAGGAAGTGTGGGTGGACAAGCAGGGCTCTGTGCGGGGAGGGCAAGCAGGGCTCTGTGCGGGGAGGGCAAGCAGGGCTCTGTGCGGGGAGGGCAAGCAGGGCTCTGTGCGGGGAGGGCAAGCAGGGCTCTGTGCGGGGAGGGCAAGCAGGGCTCTGTGCAGTGAAGCTCTGTGATACGCTCCCAGCTCACATAGCAGGATGATTGACAAGTTAAAAGCCTGCACGGAGTCCTGATTGTCCCGCCCACACTTCCTGTATTTTGACTCCTCACACAGGCAATAGCTGCAGGGACAGCATTTTTTCACCCAGAAATATACACATTTATTAACCAATGTATATTACACTTCTACATATAATGTTAGTATCCACATTATATTAAAAGTTTTTGCTAAGGACAGGTACTCTATTAGAATTATTGGCATAGGTTTGTACAGATTACTTCTATTACTTTCTTTTTTTATTTGCTGTGCTACAAAGTAAAAACAAATGCAATATACATCCTTTCAAGTGTGATGATTCCATAATGTCAGGAGTTTTTTAATTTTTACCATAACATTTTTTTTATTTTTGTATTGTAAGTTTACCACTATTTTCCTTTTTTTAAAAATTAAAAAAAAATCCAACAGCATCAAACTGGTCCCTGAAGTTAAATTTTGTTTTTTTCATTTCTTTTAGAGACACTTCTTCCGAAATATTGGTTCAATCCTCACCTATGCCTTCTTTGGTACTGCAGTCTCGTGTTTCATCATTGGGTGAGTCATAACAGTGTGAGGACATGGGTGATGTACAGTCGTACCTTGGAAGGGCTGCGCTATTGAAAATGATACCATTGCTTGTGCCTAGATACTGTATGTCTTACAGCGTGTTTGTTAGCAATGATGCTGTATTTACGTTTCTTTGCTCTGCAATTTTTTGGCTTGCGACAGAATTATGCCACAAAGGTGAATGTACTACACATTTTATTTTAATGAAGCTCTCTGAGCAAAAGGTATCGTCCGCTCTGTTGGTGATAAAGAAATGGGAAGCGTATCTGACAGAGAGGTGTATATAATTAGACAGAAGGAGGCAAAACATATTAATAATGCTGCAAAATCCTCTAAACCTGTTAAGGAGGGGGATAAACTTTTTCAGATATATTAGTGACGGGAAGAATAAAAACTGCAGATTTACATAGAATAGTAATGGCATAAGTAGGTTGCTGAATAGCTACTTCTGTTAAGTATTTTCATAAGACTGCTTTCAATATCCTAATATGGTTGGACATAGCATTACCTCTAGCTGTAAGGGCTTCATTGTCTTTAGTGGCCGTATCCCTCTACAAGAAGGGCAGTAAAAAAAGAAGCTATAAATGACCTGCTGCCTAACATGTCCCACACCTTGAGATTTGCCATTTTCATAAGAATGCAATAATTATTGATCTTCAGCATAGGTTATCCATATGGGATCGGTGGACTGCTTGGCTCAGTGCACATCTTTTAAAGTTATAGCTCATCATTTTTAACTGTCTGTCTTTACACAGTAGTTATACTATGTAAAAAAGGATTGAAATTTAAAAAAAACAAAGAACAGTTGCAAGCAGGTTTCTGGAATCTTGGTGAAGGCTTCGCTACATAGTAAGCATACAGTATAATCGCCTCAGCACTCCAAAAACAAGTGTTTATTCCAATTAACGTGACATTTTTTAAAAATGTGATTCTACGGGAGAGCAGTTCAGCTATCTCTGGCTCTCCCATAGAGATATATGGAGGGGGCATGTCTGTTGCCACTTCATGTGGAGGTTAATTTATCCCCACGGATAGGAGATAAGTCTTTTTATACATGATACCTCTCCTTTAACCTGACAGCGATGTCTAAAGGGACCTTTTAAACTGTCCCTGGTGGTCTAGTTGGGTGAACCACTGATATCACTCCTGACTTCATTTAACTTTCACATTAGTAACTAACTGACAGCCGGCATGAAAGACCCAAAATGAAGTCTGTTGTGTTCACTGCAGAGGATAAGAGGCTAAAGTGTGTTTTCCTCTGCCCTCCTCTCCGGTGGGGTCACTAACATTTTGCTGTTTTTTAGCAGACTTGCCTGTGAGAGGTTCCATGTCTGCTACCCAGCCAGCGACTGCGCAGATTATAAAGGGCCCAGCAGCTTGGTGACTAAGCACTGACCTGGCTTCTAAGCCCGGGACCTGGATATTTAGTTCTGTACAGGATAAGTAATGCTGTGACTCCACCAGCAGAATAGTGAGTACAGCTCTGGAGTATAATAAAAGATGTAACTCAGAATTACCCCACCAGCAGAATAGGGAATATAGGTCTGTGGTATACTAGATGTTGCTCCTGATCCTGGCTTACATCCTATAATTAATATAGGACGTAACTTAGGAGTCCCATTGGGTATACCCCAGAGCGGCCCTCTCATACCTCTCAACTTTTGCTGAGAGCAAAGATGGACAAGCCACACCCTGATCACGCCCACACATGCAGAATGCAAATACCCCTTTAATAGCAATAATGTTTGTCAGTCTGTCACCTAAGTTTAAGAGGACCTCCTATACGGGGATAGATTGACAATGCCCACCATCATTACTACTACAGACCATATAAGTGATTACATACAGTTATATTAGGTGACGTTGGTCACTTTTTCCTTTTTCTTCTACATCTGGCCCAGACCGCCATGACTTCTTCCAGTTAGGACTCCTCTCCTCTGCAGAAACTGTCGGAAAAAAAATTTCAGGCTCCGCACTTTTCTAAGACCTTTAATTCCCCAAACCGTAATAATGCCCCCTTGGTGTCCCACATAGTAAAGTGGGTAGATAAGTTTGTTGGGGAAGACTCGGAAGTCCCACCAAATAGGAAGTTAGGTTGCTCCTGTAGGTAGGTAGGGTCCATTAGATAGTTTTGTAAATCACATAGGTACCCCGAGTTGGTAGGGCCCCCAGAGAGTTGTCCCTGTAGGTAAATCCCCCAGATTGCTGTACTCTGTATGAAAACCCCCATATAAGCTATGTAAGTAGTCCCCCTATTAGTTTGGTACTTACTCCCCATATTAGCTAGGCAGGAACGTGATAGATGTTCTCCCCCCCCCCCCCCCCACATGACATAGGCAGCAAAGGTCCCCCCACGTGAGGTAGGCAGCAGAAGGTCCCCCCACCAGAAGGCCCCCCCCCCTCCCACATGAGATAGGCGGCATAGGCTGCTGCAGTGCCCATTCCCCCCGGCATACTTCCACTACTTTGGTCCTCTTCCCCTGTTGCTCCCTCAGCACATCCTCTGCTCCTGTTCTGGCCTCTTCCTCTGCGCTCCAGTGTCTGATGACATCACTCGTGTGCCAGAGGAAGGGTTTAGCCTCTTCTGTCTGCTGGCTTACTGTAGCCTTGGACATAAGTGATAGACAGGGTGAGGAACCAATGGATCTTCACCCTGTCAAACTCCCCACGGAACGCTACATTTAACTGTAGACTTATTAGGAGGCGTTTTCAGTTAAATGCAGGACATATGGGGGCTGTTTCAGGACGGCAGGACATCACCCCAAAAGTGGGAATGTCCCGCCTGATCCAGGATGGTTGCAAAATATGCTCACTGTTCTGCTGGTGAGGTCACTGGGGGGGACATTTTCAAAGAGTGGTGTGAATTCTTAACTATTTTAGAGCACAAAAGTTGCTGTAATAGTTGAAGACGTGTGCCAAATTTATCAAACGGTACACGGACTTTGATAAATTTCGCTGATGCAACTTCTAAAAAAAGTGGTAGGTTTTGTGCAGAAATGCGACTTTTGTTTGAAAAGTCGCATATACCTTGACTCAAAAGTCGCACAGAAAATGTAGGGCAGGGCTGAGTTGACCTGAGAAACAGTCTATTTCTGTGATTGTGTGACAATTTTGCGACATTCGCACTTAGTAAATCAATCACCACTGCACAAAGTGCTCTAAATGGGTAAAAATAATGGAAACATTTTGAAAGCAGTTGTTGCACAAAAAGTCGTACGTACCAATTGTTCAACTTTTTGTGCTACAAACATAGAGAAAAAATCAGTTTAACCTCTTCAGGGTGTACACCCTGCATCCTAAGTCCTTAAAAGGGTAGTCCAGTGGTGAAAAACGTATCCCCTATCCTAAGGATAGGGGATAAGTTTCAGATAGCAGGGGTTCCGACTGCTGGGGCCCACCGCGATCTCTCTGTACGGGCCCCGGCTCACTGGCCAGATAGCCCGTGTTGACCACAGCACGAAGTGGCGGCAGACACGCTCCCCCTCAATATATCACTATGGCAGAGCCGTAGATTGCCGAAGGCAGCGCCCCGCCTCTGCCATAGAGTTGTATTGAGGGGGCATGTCAGCCGCCGCTTCGTGCGGTGGTCAACACCCCCCCTTCCCGGGGGATTGCAGGGGGGCCCCAACGGTCGGACCCCCCACGGTCTGAAACTTATCCCCTATCCTTAGGATAGGTCCCCGCCGCTAGCCGGTCGGGGACCGGACCTGGATGCCTGCTGAAATCATTCAGCAGGCATCCTGGCACATCGCCGAGGGGGATCCTGAGACCCCCCCATGTCCGCAGATAGCCGGTAAATACAAACCGGCGATCTCTTTTTTTGGGGGTTTAGGTGGGTGCATTTTTTTCGGTGTTTTTGTGTGGGGGTCTGTGTACGTGCCACCAGCCACTGTTCAGGATTGAGTGGCCGGACCCCCCACTTACTTTTGTGCCCCCTGTCGCCACCAAGCACTGATCCACTGATTAGGTAAACACTTTTTTTTTTTTTTGGCGCAGGGCTTTTTTTGCGCTAAAAGTCCATTTTTTCCCCCTTTTTAGTTTATATTTTTTCTTTTAGGGCGGGTTTAGTTAGGTTAGGGAGGGTTAGGGAGGTAGTCATGCACCACACAACACGCAGCACATACACAAATAAAGTTTTCCCCACACACATACGCACACACCCCATCCCCATCAGAATAGGGAAATGGCCTGCAGGGCGTTTTCAGCGGAGGAGGCACATGCCATACTTGCCTCCGACACTGAAAGCGCCACAGAAGACGAAGACCCCACCTTCCTTATTTCCTCGTCCTCCTCATCATCTAGTTCTGATGATGAGCCTTCAAGGCGGCGGAGATGCCGCCATGCTGTACCGCAAATCTCCTCTGCTCCTGACCTTGTGCCCCATGCTAGTATGAGTCCCCCTGGCGCGCATACTAGTCAAGTCCTCCAGCCAAGTTTACTGGTGCCTGGTACTGGTGAACTTGTCAGCGAGCGGACCTCGAGCCCGTGATTCCTGAGATTGTTGGCGACTCAGGAATCAAGATTGACATTGTCGGGTTCACTGAAATAGACTTTTTTAGTTATTATTTCAGTGACGACTTTGTGAATCTTATGGTTGAGCAGATAAATCTGTACGCCCAACAGTTCGTCGCCGCAAACCGGGGCTCACTTTTGTCTAGGCCCAGTGGCTGGTTCCAAGTTGATGCAGCCGAAATGAGGACATTTTGGGGGCTCGTGCTGCATATGGGCCTAGTAAAAAAAACAAAAAAAAACTGTCAGGCAATATTGGAGTGGGGACGTCCTTTACCAGACCCCGCTCTACAATATGGCCATGGCATATCCCCGGTTTGAGGCCATTTGGAAATGTTTGCATTACGCGTCATATCCCCACTGAACTGATCCCGCCTTTGAACGCCTGTATAAAATCAGGTCTGTCATCAATCACTTCGGGGACAAATTTTGTCCCAAATATGTCCCTGGGCGGGAGGTCGCTATTGATGAGTCTCTCATCAGCTTTAAGGGAAGACTCCGCTTCCGGCAATACATCCCTACCAAGCGAGCATGGTATGGCGTGAAGATGTATAAACTGTGCAAGAGTACTTCATGGTACACTTGCAAGTTAATGGTGTATGAGGGATGACCCCCCACTCTGGGTGTCAGTGGGAGAATCGTTTGGGGCCTTTTGCACCCATTGCTAGATAAGGGTTACCACCTTTACGTGGATAACTTTTTATACTAGTATGCCTCTCTTCACATCCCTCGCCACCAGATCCGCTTGTGGGATAGTCCGGAAGAATCAAAGAGGCCTTCCTTCCTATTCTCTGGGTGAGTCCCATTCCCTTACCCATGAAAACCTGTTGCTGGTCAGGTATAAGGATAAGAGGGATGTCCTTATGCTCACCACAATTCATGGGAATGGCAGTACCCCTGTCCCTGTGTGAGGTACCGGTCCTCAAGCCCGATTGTATTCTGGATTACAATCAGTATATGGGGGGGGGGGGGTTGATCTTTCTGATCAAGTCCTCATCCATATAAAGCCATGTGGAAAACACGGGTATGTTACAAAAAAAGTTGCGGTCTACATGGTACAGGTTGCCATGTACAACTCTTTTGTACTGTCTCAGTACGCTGGCAACACAGGGATGTACCTGCACTTCCAAGAGGAAGTTCTGAAGGCCATAATCTTTGGTGACCGCCAAAGAGCGGGTCAGAGCACCTATGGAACTGTGGGCCCCCAGATCGTCCCAGGACAATACTTTCCTGGCGAAGTCCCCCACCCTGGAAAGAAGGGACGATCCCAGAAAAAATGCAGAGTGTGTCGCAAGAGGGGGATACGGAAGGACACCACCACTCAATGCGACACTTACCCTGATCATCCGGGCCTCTGCATTAAAGGGGTACTTCGGTGGAAAACGTAATTTTTTATTTTTATTTTTTTTAAATCAACTAGTGCCAGAAAGTTGAACAGATTTGTAAAGCACTTCTATTAAAAAATCTTAATCCTTCCAGTACTTATTAGCTGCTAAATACTACAGAGCAAATTCTTTTATTTTTGGAACACAAAGCTCTCTGCTGACATCATGACCACAGTGCTCTCTGCTGACATCACTGTCCATTTTATGAATTGTCCAGAGCAGGTGAAAATCCCCATAGCAAACATATGCTGCTCTGGACAGTTCCTAAAATGGACAGAGATGTCAGCAGAGAGGACTGTGCTCGTGATGTCAGCAGAGATCACTGTGTTAGAAAAAGAAAATAATTTCCTCTGTAGTATTCAGCAGCTAATAAGTACTGGAAGTACAAATCTTTTTAACTTTCTGGCACCAGTTGATTTAAAAAAAAAAAAAAAAGTTTTCGACCAGAGTACCCCTTTAAGGATTGCTTCAGGGAGTATCATACAGTATCATGGAGTTCTAAATTTTTATTCCTTTTCCCAACAACGTTGTCTTACATTTTCTTAACCAAAACAAATCCCCCCCCCCCCCGCAAAAAAAAAAAAAAAACTCTTTGCCAATACCTCCCGATATCTTCTCTCTCTCAAATGCAAACAGAACTCTGACTGTATCCACCTTTTCCATCCCACCGGAGCACCTGGAAGCTAAACTAATTTATGCAGGCTAAAGTCAGCAACTGCCGAGCCGAGAAGTTTGTGACGAATTGAATCACTGTAACTTCGCTTATCTCTAATGTGGATGTATTTCCATAGTCAGGAGAAAAAGCCCTACAAAATGTGTAACCCAATTTCTCTCATTACCCCTTGTGAAAATGTTAATTTGGTAACCCCAGCATTTTAGTGTAAAAAAAAATCACATTTTTTAATTTATGGCCCACTTTTCAAAAAACCTGTGATGTGTAAATGCTCACTGTACTTGTTACCTTCCCTGAGGGGTGTAGTTTCAAAATTGTGGTCACTTGCGGTTTTCTTTATTTTATTTTTTTATGTCAGAACCTCAACCATTGCAATGCAAATCACCACTTTAGGCCTCAAATCTCATCGGTGCCGTCTCACTCCTAAGCCCTGTTATGCATCCACATAGTGCTTTACCGCCTTATATGGGGTATTTCCTTATTCTGGGGAAATTGGGCTACAAATTTTGTGGAGCTTTTTTTCTCACTTTTACGGCCCACTGTTCAAAAAACATGTGAGGTGTAAGTACTTGAGGGGTGTGGTTTATGTTCCTTGAGGGGTGTGGTTTCTAGAATTGTGTCACATGTGGGGGGTTTCTGCTGTTCTTGCACATTGGGGGCTTTGTAACCGCACATGGCCCCCGACTTCAATTCCAACAAACTTTTGGCGCTCCTTTTACTCTGAGCATTGCAGTGCGCCCGCAGAGAACTTTACATCCACATATGGGGTATTTTCTTTCTCAGGCGAAATTGCACTACACATTTTGGGGGCCTTTTCCCCTATAACCCCATGTGAAAATGAAACATTTGGGGTAACACTATCAATATAGTGCGAAAAATCAAATTTTTCACTTTTACGGCCCACTGTTCAAAACATCTGTGAGGTATAAATACTCACTGTAACCCCTGTTTTGTTCCTGGAGGGGTGTAATTTCCAAAATGGTGTCACATGGGGGTGATTTCTGCTGTTCTGGCACCATGGGAGGTTTGTAAATGCACATGGCCCCGACTTCAATTCCAGCTAAATTCTCTCTCCAAAAGTACAATGGGTGCTCCTTCTGTTCTGAGACCTGTGGTGCGCCAGCAAAGCACTTAACGTCCACTTATGGGGCGTTTTCTTAATTGGGAGAAATTGGGCTTCAAATTCCATTTTCTCCTATTACACCATGTGAAAATGAATAATTTGGAGTAACACCATCGTTTCAGTATTAAAGGACAACTGCAGCGGCATTACACTTATCCCCTATCCACAGGATATGGGATAAGTGTTTGATCGCGGGGGTCCGACCGCTGGGACCCCCCCCCCCCCCCCCGATCTCCCTAACGGGGCGCCACCATAAGCGCTCATGGTGAGCGCTAAGGCGCGTAGCGTCAACCTAGAGGTCGACAGTGACACCCAGTCTCCTCCCCGTCCCCATAAAGTTCTATGGGGGATGCAGGGAGGCACGAATGCTGCCTCCCCGCCTCTCCCATAGAGATGTATGGAGGAGGCGTGCCGGCCGCAATGTCATGCTGCGGCTGACACGCCCCCTGCAAGGGAGAGCCGCGGCCCCGTACAGGAGATCGCCGGGGGCCCCAGCGTTCGGACCCCCCCGCGATCAAACACTTATCCCCTATATTGAGGATAGGGGATAAGTGTTTGTAACGCTGCAGATGTCCTTTAAAATTTCATTTTCTTGTCCAAGAAGGCTCACTGTACCTCTTGTTACGTTCCTTGAGGGGGTGTAGTTTACAAAATAGTGCGCCATGTGTAGGTTTTGTTGTTGTTCTGGCACCCTGGGGACTTGCTAAATGCAACATGCCCCCCCAAAAATAATTTCAGCAAAATTCTCTTACATAAAGCCAAAATGTGCTCTTACTCTTCTAAGCATTTTAGTGCGCCAGCAGAGCACTTAACGTCCACATATGGTGTATTTCCATACTCAGAAGAAATGGGGTTTTAAATTTTGGTGAGCATTTTCTCGTATTACCCCTTGTGAAAAAGAGAAATTTGGGGTAACACCATCATTTTAGTGTTAAAAATCTAATTGTGAGGTGTTACGTTCCTTGAGGGGTGTACTTTCCAAAATAGTATGCCATGTGTGTTTTTTTTGCTGTTCTGGCACCATGGGGGCTTCCTAAATGCAACATGGTCCCCAAAAACCATGACAGCAAAGTTAGTTTTCAAAAATCCCACAGTTGCTCTTTCCCTCTTGAGCCATGTTGTGGGCCCGCAGAGCACTTTATGCCAACATATGAGGTATTTCCATACTCGAGAGAAATTGGGCTACAAATTTTGGGGGGCTTTTTCTCCCTATACCACTTTTAAAAATGAAAAAAAAATGGAGCTACAAGAACAGGTTATTGTAAAAAATACAGATATTTATTTCTCTCCTCCACTTTGCTGCTATTCCTGTGAAACACCTAAAGGATTAACAAACTTTCTGAATGTCATTTTTAATACTTTGAGGGGTGTAGTTTCTATAATGGGGTAATTTATAGGGTATTTCTCACGGAAAGGCCCCTCAAATCCACTTCAAACTTAACTGGTCTCTGAAAAATTCAGATTTAGAAATTTTTGTGAAAATTTTGAAAATTGCTGCTATACTTTGAAGCCCTCTAATGTCTTCAAAAAGTAAAAAAAATGTCAACTTTATGATGGAAACATAAACTAGACATATTGTATTTGTGAATCAATATATAATTTATTTGGAATATCCATTTCCCTTACAAGCAGATAGTTTCAAAGTTAGAAAAATGCAAATTTTTCATGAATTTTGGGATTTTTCACCAAGAATGGATGCAAGTAATGACAATAATTTACCATTGTGTTAAAGTAGAATATGTCACAAAAAAAAAAACTTGGAATCAGAATGAAAGGTGAAAGCATCTGAGTTATTAATATATAAAGTGACAGTGGTCAGTGCGTCCTTAAGGTGAAAATGAGCTGCGCCCTTAAGGGGTTAAAAAGCTTTCTAAATGTCTTGATCAATCCCCCCCCCACTGTGAACAATTACATTACTTACCCTGTACATGGGTACTGCAGCGTAGGTATTTAATGCAGGAAGATATCATTTGGCTCCTTATACAGTCATTTTTTTCTCAGGGCAGCTCCGCACTACAGGTCCTTTAGTCAGAATCAATACTATTGAGCTCTGCCCACTCCTGTCACATGATCCTCCTCACAGGTCCTTCTGCCTTAATCTCTTATCCTGCTTAGCTCTGCCCCCACATGTACAGGTCACATGATTGTGACATTATCACAGTCCTACATCTCCAGTGTCTAGCACAGTGATTCCCAACCAGGGTGCCCTGACACTCTGGGATGCTGTTTGGCACTTCCCAGGGTGCCGCGGGATTTTGCCGTCAAAATGTATTTTTATTTATTTTATTTCCCGCCCGGCCTGCGTGCCTGTGATTCACAGCGCCGCAGGGGGAAAGGGAAGTCTGTGTGATTTTGCTGTGCATGCATCCCCCAGAGTCTCCTCCCCCCTGCGGCCCAGTGAGTGAGTGCCCTGCCACCGCCGGGCCGGTGTAGGGACCCGTGCCCCAGCGTCCCCCTCCCCTGCGGTGCAGTGAATGAGTGGCCTGCTGGAGCCCTGAGTCAGTGCCCCACCGGAGAGGGGAAGAACGTGGAAGCTGCGCCAGATTCCTGTGCTGGTGTAGTGAAGAAAAATGGGCTTGCTTAAGGTACTGTACCGTTTCCACCCCTTTGTTACCCCTTCTCAACCCTGTCCACCCCACCTCTGTCACCCATATCCATCCCCCCCCTCTCACCCATGTTCACCCTCCTGTCCATCCCTGTCAACCGTGTTCACCCCCCCCTGTCCGCCCCCCAGTCTACCCCGTCACCCATGTTCCACCCCCGTCTGCCCCCCAGTCTACCCCCCTGTCACCCATGTTCACCCCCTTTTCATCCTTTTCCACCCTCCTGTCATCCCTGTTCACCTCCATATCTCCTGTGTCCACTCTCCTGTCATCCATGTCCACCTTAGCCACCCCTCTTTCACCCCTGTCACTCATGTTTACCCTGTCCACCCCTCTGACCACCCCCCAGTCTAAACCTTGTCACCCCAGTCCACCCCTCTGTCACTTCTGTCCACCCCTCTTTTAACCGCTTGTCACCCTTGTCCACCCCTCTGACCCCCTGTCTCCCATGTCCACCCTCCTGTCATCCATGTCCATCTTGGCCATCCGCCTATCCACCCCTTTGTCACCCCTGTCCATCACTGTGTCACCCATGTTCACCCCCCCCATTGTCCACCCCTCTGACCACATCCTTTTCACCCATGTCCCCCCCCCCCCTCTGTCCCTTTGTCACCTCTGTCCACCCCGGTTACCACCTTGTCACCCCTCCCTTTCACCCATGTACACTCATCTACACCCCTCTGCCACCCATGTACACTCCTCTACACACCTGTCACCCATGTACACTCCTCTACACACCTGTCACCCATGTACACTCCTCTACACACCTGTCACCCATGTACACTCCTCTACACACCTGTCACCCATGTACACTCCTCTACACACCTGTCACCCATGTACACTCCTCTACACACCTGTCACCCATGTACACTCCTCTACACCCCTCTGTTACCCCTTTACAACTATACACCCCCATGTTCCTTTTCACTTGTAAAAGGGGAATCTGAAGGCTGATGCTGGTAAAGTTCGGAGCCTAATAGATTTGTTTTGCAGGTTTAAGGCTAGGTTTCCACATAAGTTTTTTTTTTTCTGGCATATTTGGAAAACTGCCACTGCAGTTTTTAAGCCCAAAAAGAAAATATGGAATTGGAAATATAAGGGAAGGACTTATACTTCTCCTCCCTTTTGGATCCACTTCTGACTTTGGCTCAAAAACCGCACTGGCATATTTCCAAAAAAATACCAGAAAAAAACCTACCGTATATACTCGAGTATAAGCTGAGTTTTTCAGCACGATTTTTCGTGCTGAAAACACCCCCCTCGGCTTATACTCGAGTGAACTCTCCACCCGCAGTGGTCTTCAACCTGCGGACCTCCAGAGGTTTCAAAACTACAACTCCCAGCAAGCCCGGGCAGCCATCGGCTGTCCGGGCTTGCTGGGAGTTGTAGTTTTGAAACCTCCGGAGGTCCGCAGGTTGAAGACCACTGCGGCCTTCGACATCATTCAGCCCCCTCTCACCCCCCTTTAGTTCTGTACAGTACTCACCTCCGCTCGGCGCTGGTCCGGTGCTGCAGGACTGTCCGGAGAGGAGGTGGTCCGGTGGGATAGTGGTTCCGGGCTGCTATCTTCACCGGGGAGGCCACTTCTAAGCACTTCGGGCCCGGCCCCAGAATAGTCACGTTGCCTTGACAACGACGCAGAGGTACGTTCATTGCCAACGTACTTCTGCGTCATTGTCAAGGCAACGCCTCTATTCCGGGCCCGCAGCGCGGAGAAGAGGCGCCCCCAGTGAAGATAGCAGCCCGGAACCACTATCCCACCGGACGACCTCCTCTCCGGACAGTCCTGCAGCACCGGGCCAGCGCCGAGCGGAGGTGAGTACTGTACAGAACTAAAGGGGGGTGAGAGGGGGCTGGATGATGTCGAAGGCCGCATTGGTCTTCAACCCACGGACCTCCAGAGGTTTTAAAACTACAACTCCCAGCAAGCCCGGACAGCCGATGGCTGCCCGGGCTTGCTGGGAGTTGTAGTTTTGAAACCTCTGGAGGTCCGCAGGTTGAAGACCACTGAGGGCGGATGATGAGAAGAGGATGATGAAGGGGGGGGGTGTGGGATGATGAAGGGGGGTGGGGATGATGACAAGGGGATGATGAAGGGGGGTGGGGACGATGACAAGGGGATGATGAAGGGGGTGGGGATGATGACAAGGGGATGATGAAGGGGGGATGTGTGGGATGATGACAAGGGGATGATGACAGGTGATGATGACAGGTGATGATGAGGGTCTGGATGATGACAGGCGGTGATGATGATGAGGATGTTAATGACGGGTCTGGATGATGACGGGGGTCTGTATGATGACAGGGGGGATGATGTATTTCCCACCCTAGGCTTATACTCGAGTCAATAACTTTTCCCGGGATTTTGGGTTGAAATTAGGGGTCTCGGCTTATACTCGGGTCGGCTTATACTCGAGCATATACGGTATGTTGAAACCTAGTCTAACTGTGAAGAGTTGTGGCTGGAAGAAATGGTCAGGACAGCGAAATGACGCTGATCAGAGAAGATGAGTTGCTGTATAAATAGCACTGTAAACTACACACTCACAGATAAATATATATTGGATATTGTGCATTGTGGCTTTTTCCCCCTTTTTTTTTTTTTTTTTTGCTTGCCAACTTCAGTAGGGTTTTTTTTTTTCGAGGGGTGCCCTGAGCTGAAAAAGGTTGGGAAACACTGGTCTAGCACATGTAGAGCAGGTCCTGGTCGGGCAGTTGCTTCTTGTGTTGTGTGTGGAGATCTCTGCTCCTCAGTGACTGGTGACCAGGACCTGCTACATGTGAACTGGGTAGGGACTTGGTGATTTAGATTTAAAAAAGGGTAGTGCCCGACCTCTTAGTCCACTCCTGCTTTCAAAATTTCCAAAATGTGAGAGCATTAAGGGCTAGAACTTCCCCAAAGACGTCACCGTGACAGCAAACCGGCAGAAAAACAATTTTGTACTTATTTTTTTTTCTATGCCCTTTGAGCACTGTGTCATATGCTTCTATTACCTCCATGCGCCGCATTGTCATGTTTTTATGCACAGGACCCACACCCGGAAGTGCTGTAGAGTAAGTATTTTTATTTGACTGTTTCCTCTGACCTTTCCCAGCCTTCCATACAACCAAAGATAATAGGGGAGATATATCAAAACATGTCTAGAGGAAAAGTTGCCGAGTTGCCCATAGCAAACAATCAGATCACTTTCATTTCTGAAAAGGCCTCTGAAAAATGAAAGAAGTGATCTGATTGGTTGCTATGGGCAATTCAGCGACTTTTCTTCTAGACAGGTTTTGATAAATCTCCCCCATTATGTGGTAAGTCAAATGGCCTCCAGAGGCTGTGGCTATGCTGCAGTGAGTGGGTGGGTAGCTAATGGTCAGAGACAACAGTAAAATAAAGACTTGCACTACAGAACTTCCTCGTGTGGGCCCATGTATGAAAACAGAACAAAGGCATGCAAGGAGGTAATAGAAGCATATTACACATTATTATAACTTGGCATCATGGGCTTTAAGGTTGAAGGGGAAAAAATCCTGGAATATCTATTTAATGTGGCCTCAAATCAAGAACTATTAACCTAACTCCTAGTCTCATTATGCAGGCACCTACATGCCGCTTACATTGGTATTAGTGGAAAAATCTGCAAAAAACTGGTCTTACGGCAAGACATTGTGAGAGAGCGCCTAAGAAGCCAGAGAATCGTGACCTTTGTAGTGAACACTTCTGTGCTATAAACTGCAATGACAGCAAGGATGTGTTTTTATGTCTCCTGTCCACAAAAGTGACAGTGAGAGATTGATATCACCTCTAATTCATTCACTCGGGGGTTTACAACCATACAGGTATCAGCTCTTTGGTATTTCACAAAAAAAATCTAATAGACACAGTTCTTCAATTTTTTTTTATCAGTATTGTCCGTCAACAATATTATTTTATTTTACATTTATATTTTCTTTTAGTCCATCTATTCACAAGGCAGATGTCCCAACTTATAAACTGTCATTTTGTACCCTTTTTGCCTGCTAGTGAAAAAAAAACCTCAAAAACAGTGCAGAGCATGCAGCAATAATGGCATAAAATGGGATACACAATTTAATTGCAATTGTTCCTTAAATCTTGGTTTCTGCAATGTACCTGATTTGAAATACTTCATACAGTGTCACTTTATTAAACCATTTATTTATGCCTTAACACTGTATGTTTGGAGGAAACCAAAAGGGAGTTACTTTTTTTTATTTTTTTGCCTGGGCATTTAATTTACGAAGAGGCTTAATGTTAGTTTAGGCAATTTTTTGAGTGAGTTGGGGATGGTAATTTTTAGGCTGGGATTAAATCTAGCAAGGGTTCTAGAATTCTAGTTATTTTCCATTTAAATATTTTAATCTCATTAAGCCTCTGCCAATATAACACTGAGCTCAGAATACCAGCTCATGCCTCCATTGCGCAAAGGAAGTTAATTAACCTAAAAGCATCAGTCCCTCTTACCAGATCTGGGTAAGTGAGTAATACATTTTAATCCAGTTCTCGTGCACTATGAGACTATATATTGGGTTTAGTGTGGATGAACCAGGTGTCAGATTCACTTTAAGGGGGTACTACGCCCCTTGACTTTTTAAGATGTCTGATCATGGGGTGCCCGCTGGGACCCACACGATCTCCAGGCCAACACCCCGGTGTTCTGATTATCAGAACTGATAATCAGAATGCCGGGTTCGGATGGCCCTGGTCATGGAGTCATCCGAACAAGTCGTTCTGAACAAAAATGATCACAACACCGGAACCCCCCCGCGATCAGACATCTTAAGTCCAGGGGCCCCCTTAAGAAAGTAATCCACTTTTTATTTCTGTTGGCTTAGTGTGGGTAAGAACTATAGAAAAAAAAAATGTGGATGGGTAAGACACTCATTGAAACTCTGTAAACATTTTGGGGTATCTATTTTTCATAATATAATCCAATATATATATATATATATATATATATATATATATATATATATATATATATATATATATATAATATTTTAACTTCTGTCTTAAACCTACAATTGATTCTGTAATGTAAAGCACACAATAAAACTTTATAATGTAAAATGCATACTTGTTTTATACTTTTATTTCTCATCCAAAAATATAAACCAAACTTAGTTACCAGGACCTATGCAAAGATATAAAGTATAAGACATGTATGAGAAAAATACTGACCTTTTTTTTTTTACATATCTTCCAAATTACCATGACCATAATAACAAAAAGGTTACCTATCACTAAATACCACAGAACTAAAGCACCATATATTGGACAAGAATACACCTACAATAATTTACAGTGTTTGTAGGAATGTTGAGAGATATTTGTAAGATTCCTCTCAAAGAGTACCTGTTACAAATTTAAAGTTTTAATGTATACTGTAGTAGCTCATTGCCTCTGAATCAGACAGGCTGCAGCAGGCGTTGTGCCCGCCAAGGAGGAGGAGACCCCAGAGCAGCCAGCCGTGCCATAAGCTAATCATCTCTGCATGTTCCCAACACAAAGCACAGCAGAGATGGGAGGGCGGAAGCGGTCCTCCAGCAGGCCTCAGTGTTGTCGCGCCTGCTGGGGAATGCCCACTTCCTCCTGCCAGCACTCACACTATGTGAGCAATAATAAAGGTAGGCTACAGAGCTTTCTAAAGCTCAGAATTTTTTTTTAAGGGCCGAGGAGTCTAAGGTGTAGTTAGGGAACATAGTGTGAGTTAGTTTAGAATAGATCGTTTGGTGACAGATACTCTTTAAGGAAAATATTACATATTGGAGTTAATTGTTCCTGATGCTTGTGTCTGTATAAAATGTTACAAGAGTAGAAATACAATTATACAGCAAGACACAGACAGTTCTGTAGTGGTATAAATAATTGAAAAGCTTAGAATTAATGAGCAGTAATGGTCACTGAAATAATTCATTGCTGAGAGCTAATGGATAAGCCTTATTGTGTTCATGTCTGGAGAAAGCTGTGAAGTGCAGTAAATAGTGTGTCTGGGTTTGTGCACTCTGGAACAACTTGGTGGCATATCTGTGAGTTATTAGGTTATAGGAGGTTTTTGTTGTGTTTTTATAATTCTCAAGAGATGCAAATTCAGAAAATAACATGTTTACAGGCTCCCTGACTTGCCAAAACAGGAAGACTGCAATAAAAATTTTTAATAATATGAAATAATTTCAATAATTAGTTTTAGCTAAGGATACCGACGGATACCAGGGTCATTATATACATGTGTGTATGTGTATATGTGTATATATTTATATATTTATTTTATTTTATTCCCCGTGTAACAGAAATCTCATGTATGGAGTGGTTAAATTAATGCAGCTTGTTGGACAACTGAATGGTAAATTTTACTACACGGACTGTCTCTTTTTTGGAGCCATCATCTCTGCTACAGACCCAGGTAATATGATTTAAGTGATATTATAGTATCTGTTGTATTGTACTACAGCTTTTATATATTAGCATACTCTCCAAACAACCCCCAACTACAGGTTTAGCTCTTTAGAGCAGACTGAACTGCTCTCCCTTATCTGGATATCCAAACGCAGAGTTTCAGCTTCTGCATCTGATGCTGCATTGTGCATTCCTGCCAAACCTAAAAATGTTATGTAGTTTATTAATTTTTTTATTTTTTAGGTGACTACATTGGGTTATTTGCAGCATACTAAAACAATGTTGGTAGATCTAATCTGATAAAAAAAAAAAAAAAAAAAAAAAGCACAGCAGTTTCTTCTGCACCATATTGATGCTTCTATAAATGTTCAACAAAGTAAAGATGGGCTAAACAAAATTTTAGTTTTTATTTATATAGACCAATAGTTTCCTTATTAGTCCAGCGATGCAGAGGCAAAATAATAGAATGTGGCAGAATCTTGTAATACCCTTTTTATTGGACAAACAGTATTTTGTAGAGGCAGGTTTGGAGTCCTCCCTTTTTCAGGCCTTTCTGAGCACATGAGCAGAAAACACACAGGTTTGATCTTCCAGATATGCAAGAGTTCTAACAAAAGATGTGGAGAATTCACACTAAGGCCGGGTTCACACTGTGGAATCCCCAGATAGAATTTCAGCTGGGGATCTTGCGGGCGGCACTAGGACCGTGCAAACTGCATTGCAGTCCCCATAAATGGCAATGCATTTTGAAGCAGATCTTTCGGCGGATCCGCTTAGAAATGCATTGCCGTCTATGAGGATGACAATGCAGTCAAGGCGGTCGTAGTGCCACCTGCTGGATCCGCGGTGGAAGTTCCCTCCAGAGATTATTCAGTGTAAATCAGCCTAAATTGGGCACATATAATTGTCCGACTAAGGACCATAGACTACTTAGAAAAGGATGAGAAGCGGGAAGTGGGGGGGTTAATTAAGCAGGATATGGTAAGATACAGGTAAGAAGGTAATCCAGCACAGGTAAGAAGTAGTTTATTAATCCACATTAAGTGTTCTGAAAGCTTGTCTCTGCAAAATACTTAGTCCGATAAAAAAAAAAAAAAAAGGTATTACAAGATTCTACAATATTTTATGATTTTGTTTCTATTTACATAAAATAAATATGTTTATAAAAGTGAATTATTGCAGTGCCTCACTACTTTTGTATCTGTAGATTTTCTGCGCTAATTCTTCATCATCTTGTGCTTCTTTATAGTGACAGTCCTGGCAATATTCAATGACCTGCGTGCAGATGTGGACCTATATGCACTGTTATTTGGGGAAAGTGTTCTTAATGATGCTGTAGCCATTGTGTTGTCTTCGTAAGTATTTATTTTACAAGTGTTGAATTTGTTAGTATAGGACAGCAGTGCTCCAACAGCAGACACGTGGGAGCAGTTAGCAGATTTTACTCATGCCATTACAAATGTCTGAAAGGGCTGACAGATTGGAAGCAATCTCATGGCCCTTTTACACAGGGCAATTATCGACCAAACAGTCCGACATCTCTCTGTGCAATAGAGCCAGCGATTGGCTGACTAACAAGCTAAAAATCATTAGCCATCAGCTAGGGAATATGAGGCCAAACAGTGATGGCAGCATAGGGCCGCACAACCAGTTTAGTATTAGTTTGTTCTGCCCTCTCCCATAATACTTGAGCCTTGCAATAGGCTCTGTAAACAATCGCCCAATGTATGAATCTGTATTATGTTTATTTTTTTGCAGTAGGCCCTCGAATCCCTGCTATTTTTTTGTTGTTGTTTATTATACTGCATGTGAAAGTGGTCTTTGGAAAAGTTTTAAAACAAACGCTACTGATGTTGTAGTAGTCTGACCCAGATTGTTCTCAGTCTGTCTTCTAATTTGGAAAGCGACTGTCTTAACAGGCAACCTGTATGTAGAAGTTAGAGTCTGTTCACACTTAGTCTGTGACTTTTTTCATTCAGAATCTTAAATCAAGTGAGCAGAGCCTAAAATGTTAATAATAAAATGGAGGAACTCTACCATTGTCTGCATTAGGTACAGACTGTGAAGAATTGCAGAGTTTTTGCACCAGCCTCCGTTACGCACAAACATTTTGTGACTTTTTGAACTTAATGGGCTTCTCTGGTGGAAAAATTAACTGGTGCCAAAAAGTTAAACAGATTTGTAAATTACTTCTATTTAAAAATATCAATCCTTCCAGTACTTGTCAGCTGCTGTATATTCTAGAGGAAGTTATATAGTTCTTTTCTGTCTGACCACAGTGCTCTCTGCTGACGCCTCTGTCCATGTCAGGAACTGTTCAAGAGATGTTTGCTATGGGGATTTGCTTCTACTCTGGACAGTTCCTGACATAGACAGAGGTGGCAGCAGAGAGCACTGTGGTCAGACAGAAAAGAACTTCACAACTTCCTCTGCAGCATACAGCAGCTGATTATTACTGGAAGGATTAAGATTTTTTAAATATAGGTAATCTGTTTTAACTTTCTGTAAATTAGTTGATTTGATAAAAAAAAAAAAAGTTTTCCACCGGAGTACACCTTTTAACACCTTGCTCACCATGTGGCCAAAGCTTACTGTAAAGTGGGCATGGCCTCCTGTACGCCTTATTTTTACAATTTACGCTACAGAGGTAAATTGTAGTGAAATCTACTCTAGCTTAAAGATGCCATAGAATTAAGAAGAATAGTGCTTGATTTATTTACAATTATGCAACGCTTAATAAATGAAGGCAGAGAAAAGCAGAGCTCTTTCTCTCCAATATGTAATTCAGTTGACATATCTGACTGACTTGGAAAAGGAATACACTTATCATACAGTCTATATTTTTTCTTTCTTAGGTCTATAGTTGCTTATCAGCCAACTGGTGAGAACTCTCACACGTTTGACGCAGCTGCCTTTTTCAAGTCTGTTGGCATTTTTGTTGGCATTTTCAGTGGATCTTTTGCGATGGGTGTTTGTACTGGTGTCTCCACAGCACTTATATCCTTTTTATTGTTTGCACAGAATTACATTTACATTTCTTGAGGCAAACATATGAATACACTGTTATAATGCCCTATACATCTCTGGATATCCATCAGTACAGAACTTGGCTGTAATTTAAATTTCTCATAGAAAATTATATGTGTTATGTAATATGAAGATTTTTCTACCCAAATGCCAAAAAACTTTGCCAATAAATAAGTATTCTGAACCTGACGATTGTAACTTTAATTGTCCAACAATCTAATGTGTATTGGGGCCTTGTGAGCGTTCAGTCTACAGTTTTTTCTTCTTTTGTTTTTTGTAGTGTCAGTTTTAGAATAAAATCAATTAGTCAGATTTACTATTGCAAATGAACCATAATTCTGGATTAACCTGTCTAGCATGATGTGCCCCACTTTTTATTATATGGTCTAGACACTTTTTGGACACTTCTGTTAAAATGGGGTGTTTGTTAATGGGAAAGGTGGGATTTTGCCTAAATGCAAATAAAGCTTCAAAAGTTTAGTGCATGAAAGTGACATACAGTAGGCCAAATTAGACAATATTTGAGAATTCAAATAAGTAAAAAACATATTTGCGTTACTGTTGTTGTACCAATTTCCTCATTCTTCATAACTGCTTACTGCATTTTTGGAAACAAAAAGTAGTATGTTCCCCCTACTGCTTTCAGACATGTGACCTTAAAAACCCAGGACTCAGAAAGTAAAAAATAGAGATTTTTAGAATTCAAAGAGGTTTTCCAGTTAAAAAAACAAAGAAACAATATATTCATGAAGTCTATAACATTAGACAGACACCTATTCAAAACTCTTATCAAGTGGAGAATGGCTACAAAGAGACTTCTGAAGAAGGGTAGGCTACACAGTAACCTGTGAGTGCTACTTCAAAGGACTGTTTACACGGGAATTAAACAACCAAACGGGTGATTGCTGGGATTGTGACCTAAAACTCATTGTTGGTTGGTAGCACAGCTACTTGTGGAAATAGCGGGTGTGCAGCCTACAATGAAGCAAGTGAAGTGCCACACATACAGTCCGACTTGTAAAGTACTTATTAAACGGGTGCCAATCTGCTGGATTGGTGGTTGTGTAGGGTATAGATCTGCCGATCTAAGTGTCTGTATGGCAGCTGAAAAGAATTAAAATGGTACCTGTCATTAGTAATAAAAGTTAAACAGAATCTGACACCCTGCTCACCTGTACTTAACCCATGCGGGTATGCTCTGTTCCTTGTGCGCTCACCCGCTGCATTTATTTACGTATTAAGGACGGAGAATGGGGCGGACAGAGAATATGGAGGAGGCAGGGGAGCTGGGTCGCCCGCACTATAACCCAGTATAATAAGTTTAGTGCAGGTGAACAGGGTGTCAGTTTCTCTTTAAAATGTAAGTGATTCGCCTATTTGAATTTCTTTTCTAATATACTTCTTAATAAGATTTTTTAACTTTTTGTGTTAACTCCTAAAAGTTTGGCCACCAGGGGTCCTCCTTCTGGTCCTGTTTGCAGTCCTGCTTGCAGATTGTCTAATGCAGCAGCCTGGCAGATGCAAAAGTCAGGGAATGCAGGTGGGACCTTAGCTCAGCACAGTGTATAAAGGTAAATATTTCAGCTCTTTCCCTTTAAGCTGAGCTAGACTGTAGAGTCATGTTGCTTTCAGTGCAAAGTGCTAAATATTGTGCTAAATACTTCTGCTTATCTTTCAGCTGTTCTGCAGAGCTGACACACTGTAGAGTTCAGTGATGAGAGGGGGGGGGGGGGGGGGGGGCTCACAGCTCATCTCACATTGAACTTGTCTGGGCTGTGTGTAGCAGAGTGAGGGAGGAAATTCTCCCCTGCAGGCCTTCAGATGATGTCACCCTTCCCAGTCTGTGGTGCTCAGTGAGCACAGTTACAGAACAATATCAAGGTAGAAAACTAAAAAAATAATACAAAGAAAGGCAGGGGTGGTTTATAATGATAGGAGGGTGAACTGTTTTATCAAGCTTGTGACAGGTACACTTTAAGTAGATTGACAGAGAAATCCGATAGATTTTTACAGTTTTTAGATACTAATGGAGTACAGACCCTCCCCCAAACTGAGGAACATGGATACCAGAGTCTTATCTGTGTCTGTCATGTTTACGGTTGCTATCCTACCTTATCTGTGCATCCACAGTACAATGAAGTCATTCTGTCATTTGCCCTCTAATTTTCTTCATCCTGTGTCTTAATATATAAACAAAGCTGACAAAATAGAACAGGAAATGTCAGATTATTGTGACTGCACTAGTAGACAGTGTGAAAACTGTTTTATCACAACAATTTTATAGTAGACATACAAAAAATAAATAAAAAATCTGTTAAACATTTTGGGGGAGATATATCAATCTGTCCAGAGGAAAAGTTGCTCTTAGCAACCAATCAGATCGCTTCTTTCATTTTTGTAAAGGCCTCTGAAAAATGAAAGAAGCGATCTGGTTGCTATGGGCAAATTAGCAACTTTTCCTCTGGACAGGTTTTTATAAATCATAAAGCTACTATGACAAGTTCATCACATCCTAAAACCCTCCAGCATCTGTCCCTGACTAACCTTGACACTAATCCTGGCTTTTATTTTTTCAAAACCCCTCCATTGTACTTTTTTCCCAGCTTATCAACCTGCACAGTCATCGGTGGTCCAGTAAGGGAGGAAGTGGGCGTGGCCCAGCAGGCGTGACGTCATCTGATGCCTGGCTGGGCCGACTTCTGCCCTTCTTCCTCCTCTCTCTGTCTCCTCTATACAATCTGTACTGCAGCTCACGCTGCAATGAGAAGGGGGAGACGCCGGGGATATTTAAATTAGGCGCACTGCACGAGCACTGTGCTCGTTCTCTGCCTGTTTCATATACAGGCAGAGAGTGAGCTGCGGATGCGCTTTCTGGACCACACTACCTTGCCAGCAGTGGTCCGTACGTGCCCTACGTGAGGGGGGGGGGGGGTGGAATGCTTCCTGGACCATGTAGGGTGACACCTAGTGGCCAGGATTACAACTTAAAAAAAAATATATTACAAACATTTTTATTAATGCATAATCTATATTATATAAAAAGTTATGTTTAATGAGTGCCCATTTAAATGTTTGTATCATGAACTTCTGTTTTGACTTACAGTAAAAAAAAGCAGGTTATCAGTTATTTATTATGAATGAATAGCATGTTAGCATATAAACTTTTGTATTCGCTCTATCACTGCTTTAGTTCCCAAGGTCTTGCATGAGTGATTCTTGATCTCTCTTTATTTCCTTAACTGTTCTGTAACGTAACCAAGTTTACCAAGCTGCACTGCTTTCCCTTACTGGAGACAGCCTTGTTCTTTCTGTTATCTTGGAGCACATTCCTCCTGGCTGAGGCATGTGGCTTTACAGGTCAGTGTGAATGTTTCTTTTATATATTATTTTTTTCATGTACATATACATACATTGATTTTCGTATAAATTGTGGTGGAAAAAGTACATGCAAATGCATATCACTTAGTCTCCATTCATTTAAAAAAAAACACTTCCAGCTTTTTATTCAATATATTGACATGGCATTCTACTTTTTTCCTATCTGAGTAATGCATTACATTCTCCAACAGGTTTTTGGTGTCTTTTCACTATAGTTTTTAGCTTATAAAAGAGAGGTAACTTTTGTGCATCTCCAATGTCCCAAAAGTTTCAAACATGTCAAAAGCTTATACATGAGTATTAGGGGGAAAGCCAAAATAAAAATTCACTATGTAAAAGAGAGACAACATAAATAGTTGTTGACTATTTTTTGAGGTACCTATTGACAACTTGCAACTCAGGATTCATTAAGAGCTACAGGTTCGAGACTACAAACCTTCATTACACTAATATCTCAAAACGGATCTTAATAGATATATAAATATAAAAATATATTTTGCAAAACAATTCTTTTTATACGAAAGTCCCTATGTTTTTACAAGTGTATTAGAATCGGCAAATTGCTTTTTGCGGCCACCTGTGGCCTGTTTCCGGCGGCCAGAGCTGGTCTGGAAAGTCTAAAGCAGCCAAAGCAGGGAAGTTACATAATTTGTGTAACTCTCATTGACTTTAACAGAAGGTGTATAAACGTTGTAGCCTCGTGAGCTACTCTGTTTACGTAACTCTGGGATTCAGATGTTTTTAAACAAATTTTTGCAAATAAACTGGCTTCAGAAAGGTAAACAGGTTTGTAAATGACTTCTATTTAAAATTTGTAATCCTTCCAGTACTTATCAGCTTCTGTATGCTCCACAAAGAGTGTTTTCTTTTCAGTCTGACCACATTTCTCTCTGCTGACACCTTTGTCCATGTCAGGAACTGGCCAGAGTACAAGCAAATCCCCATAGCAAAACTCTAATGCTATGGACAGGTCCTGACACGGGCAGAGGTGTTAGCAGAGAGTACTGTAGTCAGACTGAAAGGAACTATACAACTTCCTCTCTAGTATACAGCAGCTGATAAGTACTGGAAGGATTAAGATTTTTAAATAGTAGTCATTTTACAAATCTGAACAAAAAAGGGGTAGGCGGCTCACACTACAGAGGTAAAGTATAGAGTACTGAGATGACGTCAAAAAAACATGATACCCTACGTGTTTAGTGTACTAAAATAAAATAGAGTGCAGACCTACTAGGTAGACGTACTGGAGTATAAAGAATATATGAAATTTATATTTGATATGGATAGTACAGCTGAGTGAATATAAATTATTCATTCATATAGAATTGATAAAAATTAACCCACTATCATTGTGTTCAGGGCCAGTTTTAGGGGGGGGGGGGGGGGGGCAACCTGGGCAATTGCCCAGGGCCCCCATGTCCAAAAGGGCCCTCTGAACTCTAGGAACATTACTGCATTTTACCACGATTTGCGCAAGATCGCAGCAAAAATGCTGCGGCTTTATGCAAATTGCAGCTGACTAAAGTAATGTGTGAGTGACCCTGTGGGAGCCCGGGCTTCAGAGAGCCCAGAGAGCAGAAATGACACTTACACTGTATGGTAAAGGACCCTCCTGATGATGCCATCGCAGGTCCTTTACCATACAGTGTACAAAGAGGAGGAGGAGGAGGGCATAATAGGGAAAAGTATGGGGGGGAGGGGGCTGTGAGGAAGGTGGGGAGACCAGTACATGTGATGAGGGGCATATAAACTGTATATAGGGGGTAAAGTTAGCAATATATGGGGGTATAGGTAGCAGTATATGAGGAGCATAGGAAGCAGTGTATAATGGGAGAAGGAGGCCACAAGGAGCAGTATATGTGATAGGGGGTCATAAGGAGCAGTATATGTGATAGGGGGTCATAAGGAGCAGTATATATGTGAAATACGGGGTCATACAGAACAGTATATGTGAGATAGGAGGTCATAGGGAGCAGTATATATGTGAAAGAAGGTCATAGGGAGCAGTATATATGTGAAATACGGGGTCATACAGAACAGCATATGTGAGATAGGAGGTCATAGGGAGCAGTATATATGTGAAATACGGGGTCATACAGAATAGTATATGGGAGATATGGGGACATAAGGAGCAGTATATGGGAGATATGGGGTCATACAGAGCAGTATATGTGACATAGGAGGTCAGGGAGCAGTATATATGTGATAGGAGGTCATACAGAATAGTATATGGGAGATAGGGGACATACGGAGCAGTATATGGGAGATATGGGGTCATACAGAAAAGTATGTATGAGAGAGGGCCATGGGGAGCAATGTGTGGAGGGTCTTTTGGTCCAGTCTGGGGTCTGTACACCAAAGGTCATCACCAATACACAGAATATCTGATCGGTGAGACCTGACCCCTGGGACCACCACCGATCATGAGGAGAGAGGTCCCTTGTCCCCCAAATGAATGGAGCAGCAGCAGCACATGATCACCTGCAGCTCCATTTGTTCTCTATGGGACTTATAAACATTGCTGATCGCTACACTCATAGAGAATGAATGGAGTGACATGGGTTCATGTGCTGTTGCTTTAATCACACAGGGGTTCCAGTGGTCGGATCCTACCGATTAGATTTTTACACTGTCCCCTAGGTATGCTGTAGACATGGTAATGGGGCAGCAGCAAGCACAGCAGGTTGTCCGTGTAAAGGATGGGGGTTGTGTTACTATAGAGTTTTGGGTAGGCTGCAGAAGGGGCCACAGATGTCTTTGTATAGTCTTTAGTCATCAGGAGACATCATCATATTTGCCTGGGCTGGATGGGAAAGAGAACATATACAATCAGAGAAGATGCCCCTTGTGGGCACTGGATTTAATAGTCCTGTATGCTGTGACTGCTTCTGATCAGGCTAGAACTGCTCTAACATGGCCACAATACAGGAATGTTTTAGGGTCTGATTTATTTTAATGGTTAAAGCGCAACTGTCGCATAAAAATAAGTCCATAACCATCAGCTCAGCCTACGAGCTGATCACTGGTATACTGCGGCCTACGAGCTGATCACTGGTATACTGCGGCCTACGAGCTGATCACTGGTATACTGCAGCCTACGAGCTGATCACTGGTATACTGCGGCCTACGAGCTGATCACTGGTATACTGCAGCCTACGAGCTGATCACTGGTATACTGCAGCCTACGAGCTGATCACTGGTATACTGCAGCCTACGAGCTGATCACTGGTATACTGCAGCCTACGAGCTGATCACTGGTATACTGCAGCCTGTGAGCTGATCACAGGTATACTGCAGCCTGTGAGCTGATCAATGGTATACTGCGGCCTATGAGCTGATCACAGGTATACTGCAGCCTATGAGCTGATCAATGGTATACTGCGGCCTATGAGCTGATCACTGGTATACTGCGGCCTACGAGCTGATCACTGGTATACTGCGGCCTACGGGCTGATCACTGGTATACTGCGGCCTACAAGCTGATCACTGGTATACTGCAGCCTACGAGCTGATCACAGGTATACCAGCCTACGAACTGATCACTAGTATACATTGGCCTGCGAGCTGATCACTGGTATACTGCGGCCTACGAGCTGATCACTGGTATACTGCGGCCTACGAGCTGATCACTGGTATACTGCAGCCTACGAGCTGATCACTGGTATACTGCAGCCTACGAGCTGATCACTGGTATATTGCGGCCTACGAGCTGATCACTGGTATACTGCGGCCTGTGAGCTGATCACAGGTATACTGCGGCCTATGATCTGATCAATGGTATACTGCAGCCTATGAGCTGATCACTGGTATACTGCGGCCTACGAGCTGATCACTGGTATACTGCGGCCTACGGGCTGATCACTGGTATACTGCGGCCTACAAGCTGATCACTGGTATACTGCAGCCTACGAGCTGATCACTAGTATACATTGGCCTGCGAGCTGATCACTGGTATACTGCGGCCTACGAACTGATCACTGGTATACTGCGGCCTACGAGCTGATCACTGCGATACTGTTTTGGCACTTTGTGTGTTCTATGCTGTAAAAATTACTTTCACCCACAGTTGCCAAAAGTCAGAGAGGAGTGGCCAGGGATCTACAATGCCCCAGGCTGCCAAGCCTCTCTTCTCTGGTGTCACATCACTGCCCCAGCCTGACTGGCACACAGCTCTGTTTGTTTCTCAGTCAGTGAGCGGTGCCGGGGCAGTGCCATGATGTCGGAAAAGAGATTGCAGATCCCTGCCTATGCCTCCCTGACTTTTGGCATCTGTAGATAAATGTCATTTTTACAGAATAGAAGACAAGGAGTGCCAAAACAAATGTATGGCTGCAGTATACCAGTGATCGGCTTGTGCTGACAGGTTATTGACCTATTTTTATGTGACAGTTGCGCTTTAAACAAAAAGTTTTCACTATGGGGGAGATTTATGAAAGCCTATGTAGAGGATGTTACTCTCATTTTTAAAAAGGCCTCTGATCGGTTGCTGTGGGCAACTCCACCACTGATTCTCTGCACAGGTTTTCATAAATCTTCCCCTATATAGCTTAGATTTGGACCCTATGATGCATTTGTGTTATGGCCTTCAGCTAAGATGCAGCACAATTCAACATAGTGATCTTTGGTCATGGGCCCCATATTTATTTTTGCCCAGGGCCACACTTAGTCTAAAACCGGCCCTGATTGTGTCCAATGAAGTGGTTGTAACAAAGTGTATGGTAATAAAATTGGCAAAATAATAATAAAATGTGCAATATGCATAAAATCAAGAGAATATACCAACTAAAAATCACAATGATAACATGGAAATGTCTGTATAGTGTCAATTCGTTTGTTAATCTCCGCAGTTTTATGTTGGTGGATGGCACCACTCACTGACCCAGATGGATACCGAGGATCGAAATGTGGCTGGCATGGGCTGCGTCCGGCAAAGATGGGGGAATGCCCGCTAGTTGCCAATGCGCTGTGATGTCTCCTGGCTTCCTCGCAGTTTTCGGCTGGCACGGACTGCATCCGGCCTGTTAGAAGATGTTGTCCGTGACTGGGAGGCTTTGGTTTCCGAGACTGGGAGGCGGTCTCCAACCAAAGCCTCCCAGTCACGGACACCATCTTTTGAAGGGCCGGACGCAGTCCGTGCCAGCCGAAAACTGTGAGGAAGCCAGGAGACATCGCCGCGCATTGACAACTAGCGGGCATTCCACCATCTGTGCCAGACGCAGCCCTCTGTATCCATCTGGGTCGGTGAGTAGTGCCGCGCACCAACCTCCTCTAATATAATCCTACCATAAGAAAATTCATATAGGAGAACTATACCACCACCAAGTCTATCTCCTAAATGGAACATTATTTATGGATATAAACTGTACACTGTATAACCAATGACTATTCCTACTTAGGCTGGGTCCACACTACGTTTTGTCCCATACGGGAGCGCATACGGCAGGGGGGAGCTAAAATCTCGCGCTCCCGTATGTCACCGTATGCGCTCCCGTATGTCATTCATTTCAATGAGCCGACCGGAGTGAAACGTTCGGTCCAGTCGGCTCATTTTTGCGCCGTATGCGCTTTTACAACCGGACCTAAAACCGTGGTTGACCACAGTTTTAGGTCCGGTTGTAAAAGCGCATACGGCGCAAAAATGAGCCGACCGGACCGAACGTTTCACTCCGGTCGGCTCATTGAAATGAATGACATACGGGAGCGCATACGGTGACATACGGGAGCGCGAGATTTTAGCTCCCCCCTGCCGTATGCGCTCCCGTATGGGACAAAACGTAGTGTGGACCCAGCCTAATCTATACTAAAGATAAAACTGCAGAGATTAACAAACTAATTGCCGCTATACAGACATTTCCATGTTATTATTTTTAGCTGGTATATTCTCTGATTTTATGAATTTTTCGCATTTATTTAATTTTTTTGCCAATTTTATTACCATATACATTGTTACAACCACTTAATTGGACGCAATCATAGTGGGTTAATTTTTAACAATTCTATATGAATAATTTATATTCACTAAGCTGTACTATCCATATCCAATATACATGTCATATATTCTTTATACTCCAGTACGTCTACCTAGTAGGTCTGCACCCTCTTTATTTAATTTACAGGTCTGTTACTTTCTGGCACCAGTTGATTTGAAAACATTTGTTTTCCACCAGAGTACCCCTTTAAGCCTGAAAAAAAACCTCCTTTTGAGGTTCAAAATGAGCAACACTCATAGAGAGATGTGCGCCACACTTGCAGTCACTTGTACTCTTCATCTTCTATGTGCTTGTAGAACATGCTTAAATAGAGAAGTTTTATTTCTATAATTTAATATTTGGCTGGTGGTCATTATCATAATGCTGGAATGTAATATATGTAATTTATTTCTTGTGTTACTTGAGGATTGATTTTTACCTTCTGTCTATTCTTACACTTGCAGGAGTAGTCGCTGTTTTGTTCTGTGGGATCACACAAGCCCATTATACATATAATAATTTGTCACCTGAATCAAGAAATAGAACTAAACAGGTAATTACATTGACTTGTTGGCTTGGAATGATGGGCTTGGATTTGTACTATAGAGAAGGTACAGCGCAGTGAAAGAGACACGCGAGTCTTGGCACATTACATCTGCTATGATCGGGCATGCTTCAGCTTGTTAAAGAAACACTAAACCTGGAATCTATTGGTATACAACTGCCTCTGCAAACTCCTGCAACAAAGAAATAACTTGTAGAAATATGACAGAGAAACAAGGGCTTTTTACATCTAGGCTTGTTTCGGCCAATGCGTCATGTTACTTGGTCACAGTCCCTGCCACAAATGACCTTTTTCACTACCTCCCAGGAAAGCACAATGTAGACCTCTTGCTATAACAAATGCTTAGTACACATTTGGCAAACTGTGATAAGATTTGCTTGTTTCTGATGTTTTATTTAAAGGTAATAGGTCAGGTTCAATGAAGAAAGTTAACTTATAGGGTAGCTCCCACCATCCATCCACCTTTTTTTTAAATTTTTTTTTGCTAGCCCGTTCCCTCCTCCCCCCAACCCCCCCCCCCCCCCCCCGCTCCGCCCTGCCCCGCTTACCCCGTTCCCTCATTACACTTGCAGTTACTGCAGAGTCCGGCAGCGGGCGTGCAGGGACAACGGCAGCAACAACGAGGCAGCGGTGGCGATGTGCGGGAGGAGTGGCCTCCCAGCCAGTGGCTGGGGAGCCAATGCACCCGCTCCCGCCTGTCTGATTGACAGGCAGGGAGCGAGTGCAGCCTAACTGAAATAGGACTGATTGCCACTCCAAAATCAGTCCTTTTTCAGTGGTTGGTTTTTAAATGTAAATTAAACCTTTTTAATGAAAGAAAAAAAAAAAAAAGTATATTAGAGATATGTTGTAGTACATAAGTACTACAACATATCAAAAAATAAAGTTGGTGACAGTGCCCATTTAACAAAGAGTAAATGCAAATGCTAGTCGTAATAGAATTCACATTTATATAGAACATTTTTGTTGAGCACACACTGGTCTTAACACAGATCAATAGAATAAAAAAAATGCTTCCTTCCTGCTGCGAAAAATGTCAGAGAAAGAGAGTTGGTGTCAGACCACATAATATACTGCACTACGTAAGTAGCTATTAAAAAGTACCTGTCACCAAATAAACTGTTCTCAACTACCTCAGGCTCTGTTCCCTAACTACTCCTAACACCCCTCCTGCCCTTAAAAACAATTTCAGAGCTTTAAAGGGGTATTCCGCCCCTAGACATTTTATCCCCTATCCAAAGGATAGGGCATAAGATGTCAGATCGCTGCGGTCCCGCTGCTGGGGACCCCTGGGATCCCCGCTGCGCCACCGCGCTATCATTATAGCACAGAGCGAGTTCGCTCTGCACATAATGATAGGCGGTACAGGGGCCGGAGCATCGTTACGTCACGGCCCCGCCCCTCGTGATGTCATGGCCCGCCCCTTTCAATACAAGTCTATGGGAGGGGGCGTGGTGGTCGTCATGCCCCCTCCCATAGACTTGCATTAAGGGGATGGGCCGTGATGTCACGAGGGGCGGCGCCAGGACGTCTTGCGGCTCCGTCCCCTGTATCGCCCGTCATTACGCACAGAGCGGCGGGACCGCGGCGATATGACATCTTATTCCCTATCCTTTGGATAGGGGATAAAATGTCTAGGGGCGGAATACCCCTTTAAAAAGCTGTGTATCATACCTTTCTTCTTGCTCACATAGTGCAATTTCCCAGGAGGAGAAAGTGGCCATTTCCCAGCAGGCATGACATCACTGAAGCCTGCTGGGGGGTAAACTTCTGCCCTCACATTGTTGCAGCATTGTGATGAATAGAAAACCTCAAGCTCTGTGCTTGTTTGTCTGTGCAGATTTCAATGACACTCTCCTTCAGCTGCCAGTCTGTGTGGCTTTATGTGAGACTCTGTGGAATTTTCACTTTCTGTGCAGAGAAACATTTCCTAAGTTCGGACTCCTGCCAGGCCTGGAGGAGACTGAACTCACTGTATTAATTGTGGCAGGGAACAGAACAGAGTCACCTAGAGGACGTTTATATGACACTTTAACCCCTTAAGGACTTAGGACGTACCTGTACGTCCTAAGCCCGCTCCCGGTGTTGAAAACGGGGTCATGCCGTGACCCCGCATCACACCGGGTCGGTCCCGGCTGCTAATCATAGCCATGACCCTGGGATAACAGCATGCGGCATCGATCGTTGTGCCGCACGCTGTTAACCCTTCAGACGCGGCGATCAAAGTTGACCGCCGCGTCTGAAAGTAAATGCTTCCCACCAGCTCAGTCGGGCTGATTGGGACATCGCGATAAAATCACGATGTTCCCATCAGCTGGGATGCAGGCGGAGGTCTCCTTACCTGTGTCCGATCGGGGTTTGATTGCTCCAAGCCTGAACTACAGGCTTGAGCAATCGAGCCCGAATCTCACTGATCCGTGCAGAGCTATGGCTCTGCAGGGATCAGCATAGGAGATCAGTGTGTGCAGTGCTATAGCTCCCTATGGGAGCTATAGCACTGTAAAAAAAAAAGTTAACAAAGGCCATTTAACCCCTTCCCTAATAAAAGTTCAAATCACCCCCCTTTTCCCATTAAAAAAAACTGTAAATAAAAATTAACATATGTGGTATTGTCGCGTGCGTAAATGTCCGAACGATAAAAATAATCATTAATTAAACCGCACGGTCAATGACGTACGCGCAAAAAAATTCCAAAGTCCAAAATAACATATTTTGGTTGCTTTTTCTATAATGAAAAAATGAATAAAAAGCGATCAAAAAGTCCGATCAGTACAAAAATTGTACCGCTAAAAACATCAGATTACGGCGCAAAAAGTGAGCCCTCACACCGACCCATACGCAGAAAAATAAAGTTATAGGGGTCAGAAGATGACAATTTTAAACGTATTAATTTCCGTGCATGTAGTTATGATTTTTTCCAGAAGTACGACAAAATCAAACCGATATAATTAGGGTATGATTTTAACCGTATGGACCTACAGAATAAAGATCCGGTGTCATTTTTACTGAAAAATTTACTGCATAGAAACGGAAGCCCCCAAAATTTACAAAATGGCGTTTTTTCTTCAATTTCGTCGCACAATGATATTTTTTTTCCGTTTCGCTGTAGATTTTTGGGTAAAATTACTGATGTCACTGCAAAGTAGAATTGGTGGCGCAAAAAATAAGCCATCATATGGATTTTTAGGTGCAAAATTTAAAGGGTTATGATTTTTAAAAGGTGATGAGGAAAAAACGAAAGTGCAAAAACCGAAAACCCCTCAGTCCTTAAGGGGTTAAACATATGTGTTCATAATTTTAAAAGCAAGTGAATGTGAAGGTGTCTGCTAATTACACAAGGATTACTATTGTCACTAGAGATGAGCGAACTTGCAGTAAATTCGATTCGTCATGAACTTCTCGGCTCGGCAGTTGATGACTTTTCCTGCATAAATTTGTTCAGCTTTCCGGTGCTCCGGTGGGCTGGAAAAGGTGGATACAGTCCTAGGAGACTCTTTCCTAGGAATGCATCCCCCTTTTCCAGCCCACCGGAGCACCTGAAGGCTGAACTAATTTACGCAGGAAAAGTCATCAACTGCCGAGCCGAGAAGTTCGTAACAAATCGAATTTACTGTAAGTTCGCTCATCTCTAGTCACGAACTTCTCAGCTCGGCGGTTGCTGACTTTTCCTGCATAAATTTAGTTCAGCTTTCCGGTGGGCTGGAAAAGGTGGATACAGTCCTAGGAAAGAGTCTCCTAGGACTGTATCCACCTTTTCCAGCCCACAGGAGCACCTGAAAGCTGAACTAACTTATGCAGGAAAAGCCAGCAACCGCCGAGCCAAGAAGTTCGTGACAAATCGAATTTACTTAGTTCGCTCATCTCTAATTGTCACGTATGGGCTGGGAAGGAGTGCACACTAATCTCTCCCGCTCCCCTATCCCTGCCTACTTTCGTACCTGCCCTAAACAACAGGTCCACAAAGACAGTCCCTTCCTGTATACATGAGGGGCGTAATTGTCAAAATAATAAACTACAATGACACTGACTAGGTCTGGGAACAGTGGGATAACAGACGGACTAACAAAATACGACTACACACTCACACAATAGTCCAGAGTCAACTAACCGTGTCAAAGCCAGGAGAAGTCAAATTACCAAGTCGCTAATACCAGAGAGAAGTCGAGATGAAAGCCCAAAAGTCAAAGATGCCGGGTTATACAGGAAATATACGCTAACTACTGGAGCAAAAAGACTCATTCACAGGCGCTGACTGAGAGCCAACTGCCAGGTTAAATAGGCAACTCACAGGTGCTCTCATCAAGCGGTCAGCTGACCAGCTAGACAGCTAGGTGTAACCCGGCAACAAAATAAACAAATAAGAACCTGTCAGAACTTTTAACCCTATAGGTTCTGACAACTATATTTAACTTTTTTTTTGTGACCTGTACTCTTTAAAGGATCACTTTGTCGAGTTTACTTGTAGGACTGCTAAATACTGTGGGGAAAAAAAGTGTATTAAAAAAAAAAGTAAAACCTTTTTTTAAAAATATTTAATGATGCTTATGGGAAAAAAAACTAAACAGCCATAGGGCTCTATTTACCTAACAGCTGCCAGAATAATGGCTTTTTAGTGCCGGTCACAGTAGTGTACACTGACATACCTTAATGCCCTTAACTCTCTTGTTTAGGCTAAGTTTCCACTTGTTTTTTTTTCTGGCAGTTTTTGGAATACTGCCACTGCAGTTTTTGGGCCAAAGCCAGAAGTGTATTCAAATGGAATAGGACATATAAAGGAAGGACTTTTACTTCTCATCCCTTATGGATCCACTTCTGACTTTGGCTCGTAAACTGCCAGAAAAAAAAAGTGGAACTTAGCCTAATGGATGTCAAGTGGAACAACTACCATAAGTGTATGGCCACATTTAACCCAGCAACCTTTATTGCTCAGAAAAGAGGAAGTTCTAGAGAATTGTTGTAAATGCAGTTCTAGACAGAGGTGTAACTATAGGGGGTGCAGAGGAAGCAGTTGCACTGGGGCCCTGATGCCTTAGTCTCTTCTCAGGGCAGAAATGTTTCATCCATATATATATATATATATATATATATATATATATATATATATATATATATATATATATATTCTGGTTCAATTGAGATGTTTATATGTTTTTTGAACACAGAGGAAACCGTTCCCACTATTTTAGCACAATTTATACAGGATTATTTATTATATTATCAGTGGCTGTTCATAGTTTAATGCAATATTTCAATTCACACATTTTCTCTTTTTATATTTTCATGCAGCTCTTTGAGGTCCTGCACTTCCTGGCTGAAAACTTCATATTTTCATACATGGGCTTAGCACTGTTTACTTTCCAGAAACACGTATTTAGCCCGATCTTTATTGTTGGTGCTTTTGTATCCTTTTTTATTTTTTTAAACATTGGAAAACATGACAATGTAACTGATCTGAGTTCAAATATATCAACTGGTTTTACCAAGTGTTGGACTTTATTTTATGGGTTGAGTGCCTTAAAAAAAACCTTGTCAAGTAAATCCAGTTAGGCCATGTTCACACGTTTGAATTTCCATGCCAGATTCCTTATTGGAATTCGGCAAGGAGATTCCGCTGCAGCAGCGTCCCGTTGAATTCAAAAGGGTTTTGCTGCACTGTGCACTCAACGGAATTTCCATGCCAGATGCATGGAAATTCCGTTTTCTATGTTCGCAGAAAGAATGAACACATACATTTTTTTTCTGTGAACTCCACACAGAATGTATAGCAGTCTATGAGACGGCGCATTCCGGTGTGGTCCCAGCGCCAGCATTCTTAAAGACAGTGCCCACAGTTTGCAGAATGTCCGCACTGAGTTTTTCAGTGCAGACATTCTGTAGTGTAAACATAACCTCATAATCTCAGTCTCTAAATTAGACCCATAATACAAGTTCTTAATTTCAATGATAGTTGATTATTTTAGAAATATGTACATTTCTTGGGTAAAGTTAAGTAAACCACTGACCCCTAGAAAATGTTGTGTAGTTGATTATAGAATTTTAACTGATGTCATATTATTAATGTAAAAGCTAACTTAGTGGAAAGTTTTTCTAAATACATTGGGGAACTACATAACTAGCTACAGAAAGTGGAAAAAAAAGGTAGTGATTTGCTCAATTACATTGCCGAGTAATCCTAAAATAACTTGCAAGGTAACAATATCTTAAAGTTCTGTGAGGTTGGAGGTCAGGTACTGTTTTCCAGCAGTCTGTATTCCATCAGTGCAGTCCAAACATGTTACTACAATGTTCACATAATATAAAACGCACATCTTGTTTCGTTTTTCTAATATGAAAGTCTTTATACAGATATTGACTTAACTACTGCCTCTTTCAGATAGCTATATTTGTAGGCAGAGCGGCTCATATATACCCCCTGTCGTTTTTTTTGAACCTGGGCAGAAGACACAAAATTAGCTGGAATATTCAGCACATGATGATGTTTTCAGGTAGGTTGAAGTTTTTCAATGTTGGTGAATTGTTAACAAAAGTTTACATGTACACTGTGGACTTGTATGAAGCTTAAAAACAGCAGTGCACAGAGAGCACTAAAGCCAAACGTCATGTATGTTTTGCTATACAGGCCTGTTTTCCATATGCACAAAACTAAGCTATACTTTTAGTTGAAAAAACCTCCTCTCGTGTTAATCCAAATTTGGAACCCATCTCAAATTGTGGCGCATTGCACCCAAATCTCTTACATATATCACATGATGCATCTTTACCTCAAAGCCTAAACTCTGGGACAGTGGAAAGATGGAGGCTCATGTCACTTGGTGTGGTAACTCCAGGAAGACACCAGAGGCCATATCAACCCAATTCTAGAGACACATTTTCCATGGGAGGATGACCTTAGGTGCCGGTATCTCCAGCAACCAACATGTAACCCCATCTCAAACTACAAGCACAGCCAAAGCCATAACAACAAAAGCAACCGTAGTGGCATGGTCTTAATAATTTACCTTGTGATAATCTGGAAAATGGAGGAAGTGACTTACTAGCTCAGCAACAGTTGGTTAAAAAAAATTATAAATAAAAAAAAGATTTTCACATAGAAAAAAACTAATTTTCCAGAATCTGTCGCCTTGGAAAAATAGCTAGGGTGTGATCACAATGAGGAAATTGGGAAGAAAACGTCCTTGCTGAAATCTTGTAAAAATCGTTTTTCTTGATGATGTGGAATTGTGCTTATTTGACACAGGATTTGGTGTGGCAATACAAAATGTCTCATTAACTTTATGGAATTTTACTCCTGGTTATGGTTTCCCCTAGAAGAATTGACTTTTTCCATTCTTCCAGCAGAAATTTTTTTTTAAATTTCCTTACAGGAATTTCTTCCCAATATTCCCATTGAAATTAATAGGAGTCTGATACAAGGTGGAAAGTGTACCAGGGGCTTTTGGGGCCTCTTTTTTTTTTTTTTTTTTTTTTTGTGCTTGTGTTAATTATCCGCATCGAGCCACAGATTCTTTCAGTTGTTGGCCAAGGTTAGTAGATGACCCCTTAAGGTCTCCTCTACTAGACTAGGCTTATATCAATGTTGAGGCAATACCACAAACTTGTAAGGGTAGATTCACACATGTATATTTTGCTGCAGATTTTCTTTGCTGATCTTCCTACCCATTGAAGTCAATGGGTAGTAAAATCATCAGCAGAAACTCTGCAGCAAAATAAGCATGTGCAAATGTACCCTTAGGGCACCAAAAGGATGGGTATTATAATGCAACAACACAGTGCCTTTCAACAGTTGTTCTCAGTGTTTAAGTCACAATGCAGGTTTTATCTTGGCAATAAAAGTCTTGCTGTAAGGAATACTGTTTATTGTTGAGCCCCTTTCCTAATAATGTTCCTGTACTGGGCCCTGTGTGTCCTAATAAACTGAAAGCATGAATTTTTCTCCTGATAGTTGGCTTGTGAACTTTTTTTTTTTTTTGTAGGTGATTGTGGATGTTTAATGATGTAGGCATCACTTTTTTTATTTTTTACTATAACAATCCAAATGTTGGCATATGTCTAAGCACATTTGTTTGTGCAGCATTGGGAGTTCTGGGACCCATTTTACATGAACTTTATGAGAGCCAATCTATTGTGGATGATTTTTAGGTAGAACATGATTAATTTTCTGACCATTTGCCACTTCATCAGTAGACTTACATGACCATGCCATGTACGCACTCGTTGTTGTCAGTTGTGGCTGTGAATAGGCATCCTTCAGGACATTTTAATTTTTAATTTTCATTTCATTTCATTGCTGTAAAACACTGTTCCTGTTTTTGTGTTGAAATATTTCAGTTGATTTCTGCCCTTGATATGTCTTAAGACCACAAAAAGACAGAGCACTAAATGCGAACTGCGAAATGCCAAAAGGGGAGTGGCCATGGTTACTCTCACGGCTGCAGCAATAGAACAGAGTTTTCTGATAAGACAGAAAACACACCTAGCGATGTGTGCCAAAACACCAGTGCTTCCAACAGAATTGCAAATGTATTTGCATTGGGGAAAAATATTGACTTGCCCTCTAAAAAGAAGGTTTAAAAAAAAAGTCTGACATGTATTAACATAAGGTTGCTCTGTAATGTGTTGTTTCCAGAACAAGATGAACTGTTCTACATTTATAAATAAATATGTTGACTGCTGTTTAAGCTGAATTATTATAATTTTTTATTTTACTGATATTGTTTTTTTCTCCAACAGGCCTCCGAGGAGCTATGGCATTTGCACTTTCAATACGTGACACTGCTTCTTATGCTCACCAGATGATGTTCTCGACTACTCTATTGATCGTCTTCTTTACTGTATGGGTAATAGGTGGTGGAACAACACCCATGTTGTCTTGGCTTAATATCAGGTCAGTCGTTTTTTAAGCACATTAGTTACAACAAAAAAGCCTTGAGCTGATATTATCAAACTTTAAAAAAAAAAAATAAATCAAAGGGTGAGCATAGAGTCCTATGGTGTCTCAGCAATATTGGCACAACAAAAAAAATGCCAGTCTACAACTAAACAAAAATAAATATCATACTGCTGTCCTTTCTATTTGAAGTGCAACCTAAAAGCCTTTTACATTGGCCGTTTATTGACCAGAATGTTCATTATTGAATTTTCAATTCCGCCCAAGTAAAAGGACTAGTGATCAGCTTATGAGGCTGGTGAATTCTTCAGGCATTTAGCCCTGCTACAGGCAAGCAGGGCTACCTGAGGAATTACATATAACGGGGCCCTGTCACTAAACTCCTATACACTGCATCTGTATGCTGCAGCCTATGCCTATGAAATATGGCACAGGGGGAGGGGGGCTGAAATATAATCGCACAGGGGAGAGGGAGGCTGAAATATGAGGGGGGAGGGGGGCTGAAATATAATGGCACAGGGGGAGGGGGCTGAAATATAATGGCACAGGGGAGAGGGGGGCTGAAATATAATGGCAGAGGGGGGGCTGAAATATAATGGCACAGGGGAGGGCTGAAATATAATGGCACAGGGGGAGGGGGCTGAATTATAATAGCACAGGTAGGAGGGGGGCTGAAATATAATGGCACAAGTGGTAGGGGAGGGAATATAATGGCACAGTGGGCATCAGAGGGGGGGGGAATATAATGTCACAGGAAAAGGATATGGCACAGGAGAGGATCAAAGGGGGAAAGATTTGGCACAGGGAGTGATAAGGGGGGGGGGGGGAATTAACTGGCAAAGGATGGTAGAAGCCACATTTCTAATGCTGATACTGGTACTACGTTGTGCATTGTCGACGCGCAACACAGTGCATGCAGTACAGTGTCACCAAACTATGCAAGGGCGTTGCCATTAAAAGTTTGGGGAGCTCTGACTTAGTATAATTGTTTAAATGGGAGCCCTACCTGCCTACCTGATGGGGGTCATATCTATCTGGGGGCCTGTCTACCTACTGGGGGAGCTCTACCTGATGGGGGGTCATTTCTATCTGGAGCTCTGTCTGGGAGCCCTACCTTTTTACCAACTGGGGGGCCATATATATCTAGGGCCCTATTTACATACTAGGGGAGCCCTACATGCCTGCCTACCTGATAAGGGGACGTACCTACCTGAAGGGGGGACTTAATGGGGGCGGACTTACTTATAAGGGACCCTATCCACCTGATGAGGTGACATACTGGTCTGCCTATTAAGTTTCTATTAATAAAGACCTTATTTACAGACTATTTTTGGTTGAAATTATTTTATGTACCAGGAAAAGTGGATCCTCATGAGGGACAAGTAGATTGTGTTCCATTTTAGTCCCTTGGACAAGTAGTTTTTTAATTTTAATTTCCACACCCCTGGAGTTGTCTGTATAGTTTATGCAAACCTATCATTACTTAGCCATACATCACCCAGTTCAAATGAGGAACGTGCAGCTCTTACTGCACAGAATTGAGCCGGGTTCAGGCATGCATCAGCCCTTCTATAAGGTCCCACAGTGGCTTGGGGGTTCCATAAATTAACATTTAAGCTGTATTCAAAGTGAAAATTATATTCTAAAGCTACAGATCATAAAATAATACATTGGTTGTTGCATTGAAGCACATGTTCAATCCAACATCCAGATAAATAGTCCATTGTACCTCATCATAATCAGCAGAGGGAGTATTTATGGATAGGCAGGGTTACCATTACACATTTCTGAGCAAGTAGATTGTGTGTCACATTCAAGGGCATCTAGGCTCATACCCAACAAGTGCTCCAAATTGTAACATCACATAGGAATTGTCTGTTAGGTTATATGTAACTGTGTTAAGTGCAGTGCTGTGCTGTGTAGACAGATCATATTGTGTACTAGCTTTGGATTCACCATATGCCTCTTGTCCTAGTTATAAATCTATATAGGAGGAATAGTATCTTAAATGTTCATATATTATAAATAGTGACCATTTTTGAAGTATGTTATAGTTATATGGAGTTGCTTTAGAAGAAAATTGCGATGCTATACACTGTACAGTCCTGATGCCTAGACTGTTAGCAACATTCTTGGGCATCAGGGCACCGACTGGAGACCATTGATCAATTAGTCCTTTTAGATGCTGCAGTCAATACAACCAAAGCATCTAAGGTATTTGTGAAAGAAAGGGGCTTCCACTGTAAGGCTGGGTTCACACCACGTTTCGTTTTTGCAATACAGTTCCTGTATATGTATTCAATTGGAAAACCGTATTGAAAACCCGAGGCACTGACTCTCCATTGAAAACCGTATGGCAAACGATGCATCCGGTTGTGTCCATTTTGCATCTTGAACAGTTTTGTCCATTTTTTTTTCCCGTACCCAAAACTGCAGCCTACTGCGGTTTTTGGTTTGGGTGAAAACTCGCATGGAAGCCGTATAATTATTATTTTTTTTTTTTTACATGGGAGTCAATGAGAACCATACAGAACTGTATGTGCGTATGGTTCCATCCTGTTGGCACCATACGGGTTTTGACTGCACAGTTTTTTTACTTGGAATTTCAATCGAATAAGTGAAATGTTATTCATAGTAGAGTGAAAAGTTAAAAACGTATACTGTTTTTTTCTTAAAAAACAGATGCAACCGGATATCGTGTATACGGGTTAAAAATTGTACACACATTGTACAGTTTAGTCCAGTTTTGAGGAATCAGTTTTTCATCCAAAAACCTGATATGGGAACTGTATTGCAAAAACGTGGTGTGAACTTACTGTCATTCCCCCAGGACACGTTTGGGTGTTTGGTGGGTTTAATGCTAGAGGATGGCAGCCAAAGGATGGTTGGTCAATAAAAAACACAGTATTAATCAGGGGTGTGGAAATTTAAAAAAAAACTACTTGTCCAAGGGACTAAAGCGGAACACAATCTACTTGTCCCTCAAGAAAATCCACTTGTCCTGGTAGATAAAATAATTTCAACCAAAATAGTCTGATCCTCCCCCCCCACTAGACCACCAGGGATGGATATAAGATCCTTTAGACACTGCGGACAGCGGTGATCTAATGGTTTAATAGGTGATCGCAGTATGCCAGACTATTAGCGGTGGGAGAGCTGTAGCTCCTCTTACACCCCAGACAAGCCCAGAAAAGTCTAGATATAACTTTTTGATCACCTTATAAAATATTTCTCATATGAAGTGACCAAACATGAACAATTCTGGACAATTATTTACATTTACACCGTTCACCGTATTTAATGAACATTATATTTTAATAGTCTGGACATTTCCACATGCAGCGATACCACTTATGTTTATTTTTGTACATTATTTTTATTTAAAGAAAATTGGAAACTTTTATTAGGAAAGGGGCTTATTCACATATATACGCACTTTTTAAAATATTTTTATCACAATTTTTCAGTCTCAATAGGGACTTATGTGTTACTGGGGGGGGGGGGGGTTCTGCTTCTCCAGTTTATATGGTGCATTTTGTGTCAGAAAATGCTGGAAGTTGCATTTAGTTAGTAGATAACTACAACTCCCAGCATGCCCTGATACAGTCTATGGTTGTGTGGGTGTTGCAGCATGTTGCACTGTATAGTATTACAGTTAAGGTTATTGTGTAACATGCTGGGAGTTGTAGTTTTGGTTTGTGTCAGCTGCAGAGCCATAGTCTGTGTCAAGGAATACTGGGAATTACAGTTAATAACTACAACACCCAGCATGCCCTGATGCAGCCTATGGCTCTGCAGCTGACCCGAACCAAAACTACAACTCCCAGCATGTTGCACTTTATAGTTCTACAGTTTAGGTTATGGTCCAACATGCTGGGAGTTGTAGTTTTGGTTCGGGCGTGTTTGTGTGCATCCGTGGGTCTCTTGGTTGGCGGGTGAGTATGAAGGGGGGGATTCTGGGGGTGCAATTCAGTGCGGGTGCCACTAAAAATAAATAAAATTAGATGGCACAACTGCCCTAATGCCCGATGTGACAGTCCGCTCCTATACAAAACATTCATGCATACACATATCATACATACACCAGCCACTGCCCCCATATACATATATATACACACACACACACACACACACACCTGCCACTGCCCCCCCCCACATCATACATTACATACACACATACACTCACACCATACATACACCTGCCGCTGCCCACCCCACATCATACATCACATACATACACATCACACTTAGACATTATACACACATCATACATTACATACACATCGCACATAGACATCATACACACATACACATCCACCAGTGTTTCCCAACCAGGGTGCCTCCAGCTGTTGCAAAACTACAACTCCCAGCATGCCCAGAGCATGCTGGGAGTTGTAGTTTTGCAACAGCTGGAGGCACCCTGGTTGGGAAACACTGACATACACCATACATACACACATCATTCATACACCTGCCGCTGACCCCCATCATACATTACATAGACACATCACACATACACTCACACCATACATATACAACCACCCTTCCTGCCGCCGCTCTTATTCTCTGTCTCCTCACCTGAGCCGCCATGAGTGGACATCAGAGCTGTAGTCCCGGCCGGTATGAGATGAGATTTCCGTCCTCCCCCTCCCCCCTGCTCTGTGTTTTCCCCGTGCAAACAAGCAACCGCCCCGTGGTGGATTAGGTCCTGTCTAGACAGAGCAGGGGGAGGGGGAGGGATAGAGCTGAGTGCGGGGGATGGAGCTGTGCACGGAGCTGTCTACGTCCTCTCTCTCACCCTGCTGTGTCTTCTGAGCTGCGTCCTCAATCCTCCGGGAGGGGAGATAAGGGGGCTCTGCAGTCAGCTGGAGGCCGCCGCCCCCTCCATACACTCTGAGCGCCGGTGTGAGGTGCAGACTTGCATCGGCTCCTGCACCTCACACCGACATTACATAAAAATAAGGGGTAAGTCTGTCTCTCCCTGCTCGCCCGATACAGGGCTAAATCTATAAACAATTCACCTGCCCGATGCCCAAAACTACTTGTCCCGGGCGTCGGGCTATAGGATTTCCACATCCCTGTTAATGGTGGTTTAGAAAGAGGATTTTGGGGCGTGGTTTGGCCGCTGCTGAGTATGGCCGCATGTTAGAGCTGCTCCGCTAACAGCACACACTACGCGGATTACTAGACCTGGTAGCGACTCTTGAGCCGACTGAAAAGTCACCCAAGCACCCATGGCGACCTTGAGCAGGAAGCAGAATGGCAAGGTGGGAGATGGCGGAGCATTGCAGGACTTTTTTGCTCCGGGACGACAGGGAGGCCGTTTACACCAAGATGGCGCCGGGCCGCGCGCGCGGCAGAGCGAGGGACGCTTCTCCCAACAATCGCAGATTCCCCTACCTCAGAGAACGTGAAGGCCGGTCAGAGATGGTGATGCCGCAGCCCGCCCTGCCACACGGGCCTCGGCGGTGTGCGAACTTCCCAGACACTGGATTGTACAGCAGCCCGCACTGACACCGCACCATGAGGATTCGCAGATCGGTGATGATACCCTCCCCCTCTCACCTGGTGGATCGAGAGGCCTGCAGTACATTGCCAGCGGCTCCCCTGAGATGACCTCATCTTCCTCGTGGGTAAGCCCTGTTAAGCAAAAACCGAGATTGGAATCGGAGGGGCTGGGGGATTGGGGTGATGGGTCCCTTATATCTCCGAACCCACCCCGGAGTGAGCCGGACTTATTTGCTTCGTATCAAGCCTCTGAGCCAGTCTCAGAGACTGCTCTTAAGGACATGCTTCTGCTTTTGCGGTCCTCGATTACAAAGGACTTTTCTGAGATGCTTAACCCCATAAAAACCTCAGTTCAGGAGATAGATAAAAGAGTATCCCACACTGAGGCTAAAATGGCGACCTTTGCTACTGCCCACAATGGCCTCGTGGACGCCCATAATGCTCTAGACGACAAGGTGACCGCCATCCATAATAAATCTATTGATGCGGAAGATCGCAACCGACGTAACAACGTCAAATTCCGCGGCATACCCGAGACTATCCCCAACTCTCAGCTGGCCACGTATGTGAGAGAATTGACTAAACATTTCTTACCTGATCTTGAAGTGTTCGAGTATAGCATCGATAGAGCCCACCGGGTAGCTAGGCCCAAATCCGTTCCTGAGGACGCTCCGAGGGATGTATTGGCTCGCTATACTTTCTTTAAAACGAAGGACCTATTGCTGCAGTTCTCCAGAAAACATAAGTCTCTCCCGGATCCATATGCAGGACTCCAACTGTTTGTGGACCTTTCTGCTGCCACTTTGCAGGCGAGGAGGGACTTTCACCCACTAACCATGGAACTCAGGCGACTGGGAATATCCTACAGATGGGGATTCCCCACCAAAATCCTTGTGACCCGCCATAATAAGATGCATGCCTTTGCCTCAGTAGATGACGGCTTTGCCGCTTTGGATGCCTGGGGATCTCGTAGCCCGGAACCTGGCGGCTCTCCCCCTCAAGATTCAGCTGCACCTTCCCCGGAGGATAAGCCCTGATTCTGAAGTGCCTGCCATCTGCCCACTTTAGCATACACTCTGTGTGCTGTTGAGTGTGAAATTGTTCTTATTTCATATTTCTCCTATACACGTACCCACGAACTGGTAAAGTGCGATATAGGTTCCACTGTATGCCGGAATTATTGTGTTAACTGTTTTTTGTTTCAGGTGACTATCGCAAACAGTGCTTTGTGATCGCATATCTGCTCTGACCCAGCGTATTCTAGACGGACTGTGTTACTTATTCTTTTCACCGTTGAGGACTACACTAAGTATTTGATATCATATGCATCTCTGATTATCAGGCGGTACTACCTCCTGTTTGCCATATTTGACACCTGTGCGGTATATTACCCCTATCCCTACCCTTTTCCCCTCTGCCCATTTTACCTATCTCCTCTCACCTCTGCTCCTACCTGTCCCCTTTCCCCTCTACCCTTCCTACCCTACCTCCCTCCCTTCTTCCCCCTGTTCTCTCAACTGAGTCGTTAGTTTCACCTTTGGTGCCTTTCTATTGGAAATGGGATTTAAGCTTATGTCCTATAATGTAAATGGACTTAATAGTCCATATAAGAGGAACTTTCTGTGGCGTGAGGTGGAACGCAACCCAGTAGACATTGTCTGTGTGCAAGAGACACATCTTTCCTCCATCCCCCCCCCCCCTTGTGACACAGAAACTTCCCACTCATTGTGCATTCAGTTTATGGTAAGAAGAAGAGAGGAGTGATGATTGCTATTAGAGACACACTAGCGGTATGCGTAATAACTCAAGTGGTAGATCCCCAGAGTCGCTTTATTATCCTTGTGTGCTCTATTGACAATATGGATTATACCCTTGTAAACCTGTACGCTCCCAATAGACGCCAAAATCGCTTTCTGAGGTCTGTTATGCAAAAAGTTAATTCTGTACGCAAAGGAGCCCTGATTATGTGTGGCGACTATAATTCAGTGGTTTCTGCTTCTCTGGACCAATCGGCTCCTTTGACTCGTCGCCCTTTCTATCTTTATAACTTCCTAGTAGCCAATGATCTTTTTGACATCTGGCGTTTACAGCATGCCACAGAACGCGATTTTTCTTACTATTCACCTAGGAGCTGTACTTTTTCTAGAATTGATAACATCTTTGTTGATAGGGGGTTAATTGAACGTATTGCTAAATCAGTCATTGGGAACCGGACGTGGTCGGACCATGCTCCTGTTAGCATTGAAATCACTGGTAATGCTGTTCAATATAGTGATTTTGTCTGGCGGGCCAACTCCCACCTCATAGCACACTCCGAACATTCAGCTAAAATTGAGGGGGCCCTTCTGGAGTACTTTTCCCTTAATAATACCCCGGATGTCTCCGAGCTGTCTGTTTGGCTTGCGCATAAGGCGGTAATTAGAGGCTCATTTATTCAGTTGGGGGCCTTCCTTAAAAAGCAAAGATTAACTTCGGTCAATGAGTCACTTAACAAGATTTCGGTGTTAGAATCACTTCTACAATCAAACCACTCCGCGGATAATGCTTCCTTGCTAACTCAGGAACGTCTTCGTCTCCGAAGATTATTACTGTCAGATTTTGAGCGTGCCCTACATAGGTCTCAAATGAAGTATTATACGCAGGATAATAAGACGGAATCTTTATTGGCCAGAAAGCTTAAACCAGCCCGCTTCAAACAACGTATCCCTTCCCTTAAACACCCTACTAAACACACTGTCCACCAGGCTCCCAGAGAGATTGCTACTGCTTTCAAAGACTACTATGAAAGCCTTTACAATATCCGAGCAGACCCCTCCTGCATCCAGCCTGATCAGGTTAAAATAGACTCCTTTCTCTTAACTCTCAATCTCCCTAAACTTTCCCCCTCTTCCTTAACCTTGCTTAATACTCCTATCTCTCCTCAGGAGATTTCCGATGCTGTCAAATCCCTCCCTTCCAAAAAGACCCCAGGACCTGATGGACTACCGAACGAATACTATAAACGATATCTCCCAATCTTACTACCACATCTTCTTCCCATCTTTAACAATGCTATGACGACCGGTTCTCTGCCACCTGACATGCTTGACGCTTTAATCACGACAATCCCCAAACCCGGCAAACCCATGGACTTGACTAGCAATTTTAGACCCATATCGTTACTGAATAGTGACGCCAAACTTTATGCTAAGATATTGGCGAATCGCCTCCGCCCTCTGATGCCTAGCTTACTGAGCAGAGATCAGGTTGGATTTACGATAGGGAGGCAAGCTCCCGATAACACTAGGAGGATCATTACGTTGTTGCAACATTGTGAGAAATCTTAAACCCCTGCCGTGTTCCTCACTTTAGATGCCGAAAAAGCGTTCGACAGAGTGAACTGGTGCTTTGTCTTCTCTGCTCTACGAGCCTTTGGCTTTGAGGGCGAGATCCTTACAGCTATTCAAGCCTTATACTCAAACCCTGTGGCACGAGTCTTCACTAATGGAGCTCTTTCGCACTGGTTCACTCTGTCGAATGGTACGCGGCAGGGATCCCCCCTCTCGCCCCTGATATTCCTAATAGCTATTGAACCTCTAGCACAGTCTATCAGGCAAAATCGACTGATCAGGGGTATCCCGGTTGGAGGGGTAGAGCACAAGCTTGCCCCTTTTTGCGGACGATGTGATCTTGACGTTGACTGACCCAGTGACTTCCATGCCGGCACTCTTTGATATAATCCATCTTTTTGGGGATCTTTCCTATTATAAATTGAATGTCAGCAAATCACAAATTTTACCAGTAAACATACCAGACGCTGACCTAGACTCTCTGACATTCCTTCCCCCTTGATTGGCAGCATCGGTGCGTCTCCTACTTGGGGATTCTACTTACTTCTCCTTCCTCCCAACTATTCTCTACTAATTTTCTACCGATGCTTTCTTCTATTTCTCAATCTTGCAGAGAATACGGGAAACATATGGTCTCCTGGATGGGTCGAATCTCGGCATTTAAAATGCTCCTTCTGCCAAAATTATTGTACTTGTTTCGTACACTCCCGATCGCCATCCCGAGCTCGTTCTTCCAATCTTTGAATAGAGTCATGGACTCCTTTTTGTGGCAATCTATTCGCCCTAGGGTCCCAAGATCAGTTCTTACTTGCACAAAGGGAAATGGCGGACTGGGTAGGCCTCATATTGAGGACTACTACAGAGCGTGCATTCTGGATCAGGCGAGGTTTTGGTGGTGGGGAGATGCGAATAAAAAATGGGTAGCTTTAGAACAACATTTTAGCCCCCAGTGCCGCCTTAAATCTAGACTACTAGCCCCAGACCCAAAGAGACTGGTTCCCAAAACTGGGATTTCTGCCATTGATGTTACAGACAAGATTTGGAGACTGTGCGTCGGGCCCCTAATGGTCAACCCTGCCCGCTATCTACTCTACCCCTAGATGTCCTATATTTATGTATCCCAGACCTCAATCTGACTGGTTGGTCGGACATGGGTGTTCTGTCGGTCAAGGACCTATTGGATGAACATGGACTTCTCCACTTCGCCTCCCTCAGGCATAGGTTCCACATCCCGCAAAAGGACTTTTATAAGAGTCTACAAATTAGGAGCTATCTGGCAACTGGCCAACTGCAAAAGGTCACCTTACCTCCGAGATTGCTGGGGTTTTTGGGAGTGTCTGACTCATATGCCGGAGGAATCACCTTTTTTTATGGTTTTCCGGGGCAGAGGTCGGAGTTACTCCAACATACTTACATGAGCAGGTGGGAGAGGGACTTGGGGGTTGAGATCGCTCCAGAACAGTGGCAGACCGCCTTTCGTGACATCAACTCCTACTTTAAATGTACCAGTCATCAGGAGACCTTGTACAAAACAATCTACAGGTGGTATTTCACCCCCACCAGATTGCACAAGATTGACCCTTCCCTACCAACTGTATGCTGGAGGGGGTGCAGAGAGGCGGGTTCCCTGCTGCACGTTCTTTGGGAATGTCCGAAGGTACAACCATTGTGGAAGGGGGCTGCTTTAACTAAAGATCGGCTCCTGGGCCTACAGATTCAGTTGGAACCCTCTACAGCCTTGCTGCTACTGGATTTAGATAAGTACCCTTCTAATTCTAGACACCTAGTGGCGCATGTGCTGATGTCCACCAAATTGCTCATTGCTAGGAAATGGAGGTCCCCTGATCTTCCATGTTTATCGGAAATCTTGGCTTATGTTAATTTCTCTTGTGCATGTGAGCGTGCCTATGCTTTAGCTAATTCTAGTGATCATAGGTTCCTCAGACGGTGGGACTTATGGATACATAGCCCCCACTACTGTTGATTATTATTGCTATCAGTGCTCCTCATTTTCCTTGTCCCCCTTTCCCTCTCACTCCTTCCCCCTTCCCCAGGTTCTTTTCCACTTATTTCTTTTTACCGCGCATGAACAATCCACCTATACCATTAATGGCCGCGGCCTTAAGGCCTAGGTACCCGCTAGCTCTTCTCCAGATGATATTCATGTTTTCGGTTTGTACCCTGTGCAACCAGTAGTGTTTTGTTTGATGGTTTACTATACGGGTTATTCTGTCACCTCTATAGACACGCCTAATGTGGCGAATGTCGATTCGTTCTTATGTTGATGTGTATTACTGATTTTCACTATTCATATTTTGTACTTTCCCAGAATATCGGGAATAGGAATGTTCTCCTTGTGTTATGTATTGGAAATTTAATAAAAACTATAAAATAAAAAAAAGAGGATTTTTTTTATTTGTTATGATAAATAATGTTTAACCATACCGGCAGAATATATGAAATGGAAACCATTTAACATTTTGTTCAGCTCAAGCTAGTATCAATCCTAATAGCAATGAGAATTGGTCTTAAAGGGGTATTCCAGGCCAAAACTTTTTTTTATATATCAACTGGCTCCAGAAAGTTAAACAGATTTGTAAATAACTTCTATTAAAAAATCTTAATCCTTCCAATAGTTATTAGCTTCTGAAGTTGAATTGTTGTTTTCTGTCTAACTGCTCTCTGATGACTCACATCCCGGGAGCTGTGCAGTTCCTATGGGGATCTTCTCCCATGATGCACAGCTCCCGGGACGTGACATCATCATTGAGCAGTTAGACAGAAAACTTCCGAAGCTAATAACTATTGGAAGGATTAAGATTTTTTAATAGAAGTAATTTACAAATCTGTTTAATTTTCCAGAGCCAGTTGAGATATATATATATATATATATATATATATATATATATATATATATATATATATATATATATATAATATATATATATATAAAAAGGTTTTGCCTGGAATACCACTTTAATCTGGCTATACACATTGGATTGGGGGGATTCTACTTGCTCATTTCTGGATATTTTTTTTTTTAAACATGTTTTTTCTGATTCATAGCTATTTCTAATGAGGGAGCATTCAGGGATTTCATGATGCTTGTGGTTTAGACATGAATCTCATGACAGTTACTTTTTAAAATAAAATAAAGACTATCCTAAGCAATAGTAATAGGGGAAAGGGAAGTTCAACTAAACGTGGTCTAAGATTACACAAGTGTCTAATGAAGTCTTTCTGGTTTTATGTAATATTTAAAAGTTATTTCCCATGACCTAAATATTGATGGCCTTTGTTTAGAGCAGGGGTCTCAAACTCAAATTATCTGGGGACCACTGGAGGTAGCAGCTGGGTGAGGCTGGGCCGCATGCGCCCCTGACATATAATGCCCCCATCATGCGCCCCTCACTTATAATTCCCCCATAATGTGCCCCTCATCATCCACCAGCAACACTACCCACCAGCAGTAGCACCCCCATCATCCACCAGCAACCCCCCCCCCCCCATTCCCCCTACCTCCCTGTGGTAATAGCATGAGCTGACAGATGAGGGTGCTACTGCTGGGGGGGGGGGAGCATTGGGTAGGTAGCAGTTTCCCCACATTAGGAAGGTAGCAGTTTCACCACATAAGGTAGCGCAGCACAGTTTCCCCACATTAGGAAGCGCAGCATAGTTTCACCACATTAGGTAGCACAGCACAGTTTCCTCACATTAGGTAGCCTTAGCACAGATTCCCCACATTAGGTAGCCTTAGCACAGATTCCCCACAATAGGTAGCCTTAGCACAGATTCCCCACAATAGGTAGCCTCAGCACAGATTCCCCACAATAGGTAGCCTTAGCACAGATTCCCCACAATAGGTAGCCTTAGCACAGATTCCCCACAATAGGTAGCCTTAGCACAGATTCCCCACAATAGGTAGCCTTAGCACAGATTCCCCACAATAGGTAGCCTTAGCACAGATTCCCCACATTAGGTAGCCTTAGCACAGATTCCCCACAATAGGTAGCCGTAGCAGAGATTCACCACGATAGGTAGCCTTAGAACAGATTCCCCACAATAGGTAGCCTTAGCACAGATTCCCCACATTAGGTAGCCATAGCACAGATTTCCCACCTGGACAGCACTATTTCCTTCCTGGCAGAGGTGCACGCTATTAGTGACGTCATCGCACGCGCTGTGCAGGACGTCGGCGTCCCTGCACGGCGCTTATGATGACGTCACTCACAGCACGCACCTCTGCCAGGAAGTCCCCTCAGGCAGATGTAAGTAGCATTTTAGTGACTGGGCAAGACTGGTTGCCCCATCATATGTGCACCAGGTCCCAGGTAGCAGTGTTTGCCGAAGTGTGTGAAGTCTTCCTGCATTTAGCCCTGCTTGCCCGAAGCAGGGCTAAATGCCTGAAGGAGATGTTGCGCCACAGGAACTGAAGAAGCAGAGCGCCACCAATAACACTGATCAATACTATATTAGTCAGCATTGTTCAGTGTTCACATCCACGTGTAATGGTCTCCTATTGGGGCAAAAAAATTTGTGAATAAAATATATTTTAAAAAGTTAATAAGCCCCTTCCTGAATTAATGTTTGAATTACCCCCTTTTCCAAATTTTCAAATATAAACAAGTAGTATCGCCACATGCGGAAATGTGCAAACTATTAAACCCTTCAGGACCAGGGTAATTTTCATTGTTCCACTTTAGTTTTTTTTATCCTTGCCCTTTTAAAAGCCATAACTCTTTTATTTTAATCTACACACCCATATAACAGCTTATTTTTTGCAAACGTCTTCATTCATTTTTCCATAACGCATGCTCCAACATGGAAAGAAAAATATTTGTTTAGCAAATTAGTTCTTCTTTTTTTACGACATTAACCGTGCAGTCAAATCTTGATACTGTAGGTCGGTGCCATTAAAACAATAGCTAATTTGTATAGCTTGCCTCACTTTAAAAAATGTAAAAAAAATTCTAAACATCTGACCACTATAACTTTTTATTTTTTAGCTTACTGGGCTCTATGAGCGCAAATTTTTTGCGCTGTGATCTGTTGTTTTTAGCTGTACCATTGTAGTATTTATTGATTGGACTTTTTGATCGGTTTTTTATTCATTTTTTCGAGGGTATTAAGTAATATAAAAAAAAATGCAATTCTGGGGTTTGGTATTTTTAAACATTCATGCCGTTTACCTTACAAGATAAATAATTATATATTTAAATAGATCTGAAAATTACACACACGGCGATACCAAATATGTTTATTATTATGTTTACATATTTTTTATATGGCATTTGGAAAAAGGGTGTTGATTTAAAGGGGTACTCCACCCCTATACATCTTATCCCTTATCCAAAGGATAAGGGATAAGATGTCTGATCGAGGGGGGGTCCGCCGCTGGGGCCTCCCGTGATCTCTACTGCTGCACCCCCATACATCAGCAGCCTGAAGCTATGTTTGCTCCTTGGCTGATGATGGTCGATACAGGGGACGTGGTATTGTGATGTCACGCCCCGCCTCCACGTGACGTCACGCCCGCCCCCTCAATGCAAGCCTATGGGAGGGGGCGTGATGGCCACCACGCCCCCTCCCATAAGCTTGCATTGAGGGGGTGAGGCGTGACGTCAAGATACCCTGTCCCCTGTATCGCCCGTCATCAGCCACGGAGCAAACACAGCTCCAGGCTGCTGATGTATGGGGGTGCAGCAGGAGAGATCACGGGAGGCCCCAGCGGAGGGAACCCCGCTATCAGACCTCTTATCCCCTATCGTTTGGATAGGGGATAAGATGTCTAAGGATGGAGTACCCCTTTAAATCACCCCATTGTTCCAAATTCCTTATAAAAAAATATGTAAACATAATAATAATAAAAAACATATTTTTTGTTTTGATGGGATATTGATCATATTCATAGATCATATGCATTTATAGAAATACACAGTCTGAGCCTTGTAAAATATGGCTCTGTGAGGAGGAGGGAGGCGCAGGAAGCAAGAGTGCCTGTTTCTTTCAAGGTAAACAAAGTTATTTTCATACCACAGGTGAAAAAAAGCCTCATCTACACTGTGTATATGTGGGGGGATGGGGAATCTCTCAGCAGTGGAGTAGTTTGCTTTAAAGGGGTACTCCCGTGGAAAACTTTTTTATTTATTTATTTTTTTTTTAACTCAACTGGCGCCAGAAAGTTAAACAGATTTGTAAATTACTTCTATTAAAAAATCTTAATCCTTCCAGTACTTTTTAGATGCTGTATACTACAGAGGAAATGCTTTACTTTTTAGATTTCTCTGATGTCATGACCACAGTGCTCTCTGCTGACCTCTGCTGTCCATTTTAGGAACTGTCCAGAGCAGGAGAAAATCCCCATAGCAAACACATGCTGCTCTGGACAGTTCCTAAAATTGACACCAGAGGTCAGCAAAGAGCACTGTGGTCATGACATCAGAGAAATCCCAAAAGTAAAGCATTTCCTCTGTAGTATACAGCACCTAAAAAGTACTGGAAGGATTAAGATTTTTTTAATAGAAGTAATTTACAAATCTGTTTAACTTTCTGACATCAGTTGATTTTTTAAAAAAAAGTGTTCCATGGGGGAGTACCCCTTTAACAACCAGATTCCAGCATCCACTTTTCTGTCTGAGGCTTGTTTTTTAATGATTCCTGCAAGGGCAACTGCCCCTTTCTTCCTTTTTGTACCAGCTGCTTATGTTGGAAAATGTGAAAATTTCAGGTTATTCTTTCATGTAATAAAGTATATGTAGAGAATCATGTAGAACTGGCATTAAATTATCTTTACTTTGTGGCATCTAGAAGCATTTAGTTCAGTTTACCTTCTACTCTGCCACGTTCTGCATTCAGTTGACCTATTAGAAGTACAGTACTATGCCTGTGGTACAAGCTATGTATCTAGCCAAAAAAACATGAGTTAATGGCTATAATGCAACAATCTGGATATCACTGTTATCCATTTACAAGCCCCAGTGAAGTGGAATTAAAAGCTATAGATGCGTTTCTCTTTGCCTACTAGTTTTTCCGTCCTGTGAATTTGTGAGAGAACGGTCCTGAAAGGAGCCAAGCACAACTTGCTGAGCTTTGTTTTTCAGCATTGAAGATCATAGATTGATAAGATTCTCCAGCTGGTTCAGTACTGAACAAAGTTACCGGAAAGTTACATTTTTTTCCTGTTCTGTATGGGTTTGGTTTTGTGTTTTTCACTTCACGTTTTTTTGAAGTTAAAGTTCAGAGTGAATGACAGATAGCGGCTAATCATTTCGGAAAACCCCATTATTTTATTTTGCGTTGTTTTTTTTATATATAAAACAGAAACCATCAGCAGCAACAGAACACATCTCTGTCTTCTACAATACTTGCTACAATATATTAGTATAGATAAAGTATATTTACCTAGAATATATCCTATTTTAGAATTTCTTAGACTGGAAAGTCTAAACTTTCAGCTGTAACAAGAATCACACCTGGATGGATTTACAGGAATGTTCTTTTTAGAGTAGAGCTAAAACACAAAGTATATTACAACATTGCATGTATGATCATTAAGCTGTATTTATTGGATGTATGAAACAAGACAAAAAATATCTCCTATACATTTCATTCTCTGATATAAAGGCCCCTATCGTAATCCCAGATTGGGCATGGTAATTGGGCATCTAAAGTGTCAGGCTATTTGTACCGATCAAATCAGAGTTATGATATGAGAGGTACAAGATAGTGTCAGGATTCCATCTTAATCAATGAAAATTATTCTTAATTCCGCTACTCATAGAGTCAAAACATGGCCATAAAGTGTGGCATGTTAGAAATAAACAGAAAGTGGATTAGACACGACACACAGACAATAGGTTTCCAGTACCTGAATGCACAGGTGGGGGGGGGGGGGGGGGTCTTCTCTGTAAAGGAGTCTGGATGTGTCTCATACCAACTTGCATTGGAATGCGTAGGTGTAGAGAATATATTTTTAAAGATATTTGTTTTTTAATTCTTACTAGCGGAGTACCCGGCGTTGCCCGGTTTTTCCTTCCTTATCCTTGTTGTGGCAGAAAAGCTTTTGACTATATATCCCGTCCTCATATATTGTTGTCATACCCCGACCTCATACCCCGTCCTCCTATCCCGTCCTCCTATGCCGACCAGTAATATGTGTACCAGGTAATGAAATATCGCCAGCCATACGGAAGTTATGTAGGAACATACATTTCCCATTAATTTGCATGGGACTTTAAACAAAAACCCCGACCATAACAAATGGGGGTAGTTAAGGGTTAAATTAACTATCCTATATTTTAAGTGGACATATAAGTAACATGTGATCAAGTATTATCAAAATATTTCCAGCCGTTTGGAAGTTATGCAGTAACATATTTCCCATAGACTTGTATGGGACTTTGAACCAAAACCCCAACCCTGGCAAATGGGGGTGAGTAAGGGTTAAATTACCTATCCTAGGTTTGTTGTTAACATATAAGTAACATGTGAGCCAAGTTTCATGTTAATATCTTTAGCCGTTTGGACGTGATTGTGGAACATACATACACACACACACACACACGTTGAGTTTTATATATATAGATATACTAGCTGAGTACCCGGCGTTGCCCGGTTTTTCCTTCCTAATCCTTGTTGGGGAGGAAAATAAACAAAGGAGGAAGCCTTTGACTTCACATCCCATCCTTCATATTGTTGTCATATCCCAACCCCATATCCCGACCTCCTATCCAGTCATCCTATCTCGACCTCATATGCCATCCTCACATCTTGTCCTCATATCCCGACTTCTTATCCCGTCCTCCTATCCCGACCTCCTATGCCTTCCTCCTATCTTGACCTCCTATCCCGACCTCCTATCCCATCCTCCTATCTCGACCTCCTATCTCGACCTCCTATCCTGTCCTCCTATCCATTCCATCTATCCCGACCTCCTATCCCGACCTCCTATCTCGAGTTCCTATCCCGTCCTCCTATCCTCGCCTCCTATCCTCGCCTCCTATCCTCGCCTCCTATCCTCGCCTCCTATCCTCGCCTCCTATCCTCGCCTCCTATCCTCGCCTCCTATCCTCGCCTCCTATCCCCGCCTCCTATCCCCGCCTCCTATCTCGTCCTCCTATCTCGTCCTCCTATCCCGACCTCCTATCCCGTCCTCCTATCCCGACCCGTAATATGTACCAGGTAGAGATGAACGAACTTACAGTAAATTTGATTTGTCACGAACTTCTTGGTTCGGCAGTTGCTGACTTATCCTGCATAAATTAGTTCAGCTTTCAGGTGCTCTGGTGGGCTGGAAAAGGTGGATACAGTCCTAGGAAAGAGTCTTTTGACTTCATATCCCATACCCATATATTGTTGTCTTGTCCCCACCTCCTGTCCCCACCTCCTATCCCGACCTCCTATCCCGACCCGTAATATGTGCACCAGGTATTGAAATATCTCCAGCCGTACAGACGTTATGTGAGAACATACATTTCCCATTGATTTTCATGGGACTTTAATCAAAAACCCTGACCCTCACAAATGGGGGTGGTTAAGGGTTAAATTAACGATACTATATTTTAATCTCCAGCCGTTTGGAAGTTATGCAGTAACATATATTTCCCATTAACTTGTATGGGACTTTAAACATAAACCCTGCCCCTGGCAAATGGGGGCGAGTAAGGGTTAAATCACCTATCCTATGTTTGTTGTTGACATATTAATAACGTGTGCCAAGTTTCATGTTAATATCTTTAGCCGTTTGGACGTGATTGTGAAACACACACACACACATTGAGTTATATATATAGAGAGAGAGAGAGAGAGAGAGAGAGAAAGTATCCATTGGTATGGCTGTGCTATGTTATCATGTTATAATACTATAGTACTGACTAAAGTACTGATTTATATAGCTTATACTTACTAAGTGACTTAACATATAGTCCGGCTACATGTGTGTATTGATAACACTTAGGTTTTATTGGTCTATTGTGATTCTATAGTATTTGGTCTATAGTATTTGTCTATCATAAGTCATCTATTTGAGATGTCTGAGAAGGTCATCCATGATTATTGTACTGGATTAAAAGACAGACGTTTAATGATGGTACAGGTGATTCTAAAAGCCATAATATAGTCAACATGACATTTAGATCAATATAGCTATTATAGTGAATTAATGTTTAGCTTTCATGTGACTAGACCCTGATTTACATACTCACACCCACCCAGTCATCATTGGATGACATTATATTTGTTTGGGTGGATGCTTAAGATAAGGAACAAGCTAAAAGCATGTGTAAGGGAGACACAGGGGGGCATCACAGATCCCATCACAGAAGTTCCTAGAAGCTACCTGAAGGGGTGGAGCCATTTAGAGTCAGTGGAAAAATACAATATTTTCCCATAGTCCTCTCTTCTCTGATGACTGGTTATGACTATAGGTGTTTCCATGGACCCCAGGCAGCCATCTTTCCTTTATCCAGAAGTACAACTATGCATACTAAGATACACAGGTTTCTTATTTGACTGTTACCTCCTTTTAATGTGGATGGTATTATATCATGTAGATGAGCAAACCTAACTATTTTTAATCTTCATATTGAGATGGTAAAGTTAGTTTATAAGCCACACCCCCTTCTACTGCAGATGAACGGGGCGTGTCTTATGGGGATCAATGCAATCACATATTGCATATAGCATAGTTTATGGGATCTTTCTCTGCTACACCCCATGATATAATAATTCCCACGAGGAAACTTTAAAACCATAGATAGTTGTGGTTAGGACTGGGCAGGGTTTACTCCCATTTTATATATCTAGAGATTAGATGCCCATTCGATATCATGTGATGTGAGGTTCTCTTTGCAGAGTAGTACCGATATATCTGAACCAACCAACTTCTAAGTATGATACTACTAACTAAACAATTTATAATTTAATTATATATATATACCTATATATCATCGTGTGTATATTACTCTTTTATGTTAATCTTTTATAACCAATAAACATGCATATCATTTTTACAATAACTTTATTATTTTATTATATTTATTATATATGTTTCTTCTACCACTACTTCCTAGACCTCATATCTGGGAAAATAGTTGGGCCCAGATATGGTGAATTTCATGGTTTGTATATTTTTGGCAATTCATTCAATGGTCATAATATTTTTAATGTTGTTGACCATAAATAATACATCATTTGTAATGGAGTTATGATATTATTATTTTATCTTCTGACAAAATGGAGACCTTAGGGAGATTATTTCTCCTACATATTAGGCCCTAGTGTCGAAGATATTCCCTGACAAAAGAAACTTGTATATGTTGGGGCTATAAATACCAATTAGACTACTAGTTGCATTGTTTACTGTCCTATGTGACATGCAAAACCCTTCTTCTTAAGTAGGAAAGGTAAGTTTCGAGGTGATCTAATGTGGTTAACTGTGTGGACAGATTTGTTAGAATTTCTCTTCTAATCAGTCAATTGATGTTGTAAAGTACCTCATTATTCCAGCTCGCCAATTCCACAACCTTCATTTTCATTTCATTCTTGTGCTGTCTCAGAGTTGGTGACCATAACCCATCGTTGGAGGATATGAACCTTAGTCGTTGGCAGTATTTCAGGTGATTGGTTTCTGCCATGTGTTAACACTTAGCCTCTTGGGGTTCTATGCTTGGCACAACTTTTCACCTTTTCTGTGTCTGTCTAGTACTATTTAGCACACACTCTGCATTAGCATTTCTGTGCACTTGTCACTGTGTTTGTCTTCTGTAACGTCATAATCATTTATGTTGTATGGTCCCTGGGGTTCATGTCAATAATTTTTGTATGAGTTTTTTTTTACATCACTGACAGTTCTTGTTGTCTATCATATAAGTAATTAAACTTAGAAGCAGGTCACAGAAGTGTTCACATATTAGAGCAAGTCCAAAGTAAGTAACAGACTGTTGTAACATTCTCTAAGTACATGCACTTAGTAAAAAGCTTGGCTATTTCAATGCTGGCTGGGCTCCAATAACATGCCCTTCAGATCACATAAACTTCTCCCCGATTGGACAACAATAGAGGCTCTGTAGTAAGATCAAGGCTCTCTTGTTTTCATGGTGTCTTAGCCATTGATTTTGAGTGAATGTACAGAGCCTTTCAAATGGACTGTGTCATTCCACAGCTGCTATCTGAGAAGAATGGACACATTCCATTCATCCGCTGATAAAGCCAAAACAAAAAATTACCTTCCTTTTGTGAGATCCTGTCTGGAAATTACAAGCAGAACCTGCAGCTATGACTGAGTTGATATTCGTGTCAGGGTGGACATATAGCCAAGTGTTCAAATGCACAGGGCCCCAGAGGAAGGAGAGGTCCCAGTCCCACACTGGCCACAAGGGTTTAAAACTAGTATCCTGCTATTCTATCCATCTGCACTTATTCAGCCAATCACAGAGACTGTATGATTGGGCTGTTCTTTGATTGGCTGCTGATGCAGTATATCTGTGTATGACCAGTCCCCAGCTAAGGATGGAGAAGTAGAAAGGATACAGCAGCCTTTAGTAAAGGGAATAAATTGTCCACAAGAGGCTAAGCTTTTCACTGCTCATAACCCACCAGGGAGGTAAACATTAAAGGGGTAGACATCTGATCCCCTATCCAAAGGATAGTGGATAAGATGTCTGATCGCGGGGATCCCGCAGCTGTGGTCTCTGTGCAGCACCTGGCATTCGTTTAGGACGCTGGGTGCGGTGGGCAAGGGGTAGTGACTTCATGGCCATGCCCCTCGTGATGTCACGTCACGCCCCCTCAATGCAAGTCTATGGTAGGGGCGTGGCATCACAAGGGGCCTGGCTATGATGTCACAACCTCTTGCTGCCGCACCCAGCGTTCGTACCCCTTAAACCCCCTTCACTACCCTAATATTTCAAGGGATGTCGCTAGTTGCCACAGAGAAAACTTAGACTATCCAACTATTTTCCAGAGAGACAACTACAAAACTATCCAGCTTTTTTTTTCTAGTTATTATACATTAAAATATGAGCTGTAAGTTGTAGACATGATGTTTGAAGGGGTCCTCATGCTGTTTTTGCATTGGGGCGTTCTCGTGTTTTTTTGTCTGTCCGTGCTTTGTCCGTATATGGTCTTTCTTGGTACTGTTGCTGTCACTTATTGGGGCACACATGCAGTTGTCATTGGTCTGAATTGTGGTGTCTGTTATGGGTTCTCTAAATTACATTTGTGTAAAATTTTCTTGCCTCATTTTTTTGTACCTTGTGTATTTACCCCAGTGAGGCGACTTAATAATGAAGATTTCGCTTATTTGCACAATTTTCAGTGTTGAAGTTTGGTGTGTACTGCTTAAATAAATAAGTCACTGCACTACTTTCATTACCTAAAGTAGTTAACTCTGCACAGGAAGCAACAAGTTTACAAGTTCAACTGTTAGCAAGGCCACCCTCCTCATGTGTCTGCTTTTAAGCTGCTGCTTCAGCATTTTCATTTCCTAAAGATATCTGCTACTCAGTCTCCCTTTTGTCTTGTCTGTGCATTTAATCGAAGTGGAAGGAAATGGCTGAATAATCTGTTTCACTAATGCCTTCTTTACCTGCACTTGTGGTACTAATGAAATAATGGATACATCTGCACCAACGTATGGATGGCTTTATATATTACATATCAATGACTCATGTACATGGCAAAACCACATATACTGATATTAAATGGGAGGCAGTGGACCACCCTTTTTTAGTCCCTTTTTAGTTTGGGAAACAGACAGAGCCTAGTCTCTAGTATACCACATTTGGTTTGTTAAAGTGAACGGGTATACAGTGTTATACCTACCATGCTTTTTTGCCAGTATCCTGATGTATATCAGTGATAGAGCACAAAGCTAGTGTGAACCCAGTCTAATGGATCCATGTGCCATAGCTATGTGCATGAGGCCTTACTATACTACTGATACTGTTAGATAAATTACTAAAGATACACTTACTGGTTGTGAATCTCTAAACTACAGAAATGAATGACATACCCTCAGTTTCCTGTGGATTTTTACATTGTATGCCACTGATTTTGCAAAGTTTTAGATGTGGTTAATCCCTGCCAGTTTTCAAACGGAATCTGTTTGAAGAAGTAACTTGTTAGCCATTCACTCCATGTTTGGGGCATACGACAGCCGGATCCTGCAGGGAAATTTCAAAACCTCCTCCCGGACCCATGGGATACCCCATTAATTTCAATGAGGTGACCAGAGTCGGTGAGAGACCCCGGTCGGCTGATCCAGCAATGACTGTTTCTCAGTAAAGCAGGCCCTCACTGGAAACTCCTAGTAAATAAAATAAGGGGGTATGAAGACATTTTGGCCAAATCCTCCCAAAAAAAAAATCTGGTAAAAAGCTTCAATTGACATGGAGGCATCGGTGATGTCTTTCCCCTCTGAGGCCTGGGAGGATTGGGTGGGGGGGGGGGGGTTGGGTTAAAATTAATATATGTTTTTGTGGTGCCTATATTGAGGTGCTGTGTTGGTTGGGTTTTGGATTGGTATATGGTATGCTATTTTTGTATATCCATGTAAATTGAGTTCTTTTTGTTTTAAAATCCAGTTAAAAAACTTGATACGGTGGAAAAAGGAGACGACCGGAGTCTATAGCTTACTCTGGTTACCTCTTTGAAATTAACAGAATACGGCACAGGTCCGGCAGGATGTGATTCTGAAACTCTGTTGCCATAGGCCAAAAATGGAGTGTGAATGCAGTCTTGCTACTCTTCATTTGTGTTTTCCACCAAGCAGTCCATGCACCTTTTTTTTTTTTCAATCTGAATATTTTTGTTATAAAATGTGCACTGTTTCATGCCTCCATTTTCTTCTTAGGGTTGGTGTTGATCCAGATCAAGACCCGCCTCAAACTAATGACAGTTTTCAAGTATTACATGCAGTAAGTAACTATATTGTGTCAGTTTCCACTGTCAAATCACTAAGGCTATGTTCACACGGCCGTTGTCTTCCGTCCCTGCCTCCTAAACGGACTATACTATTAACGGATGCAAACTCATGCAAAAGGATGCCATCCTTTTGCATCAGTTTTTCATCCGTTAGTATGAAAAGTCAGCTGCCTACAGACTTCAGCAGCCGTGACTACTACTACTACAGTACTTGCATCATGGAACAGACTTGTTTCCATGATGGGAGTAGTAGTAGTCCCGGCTGCGGGAGTCTGCCATGATGGGGGTAGTAGTAGTACAGGGGCTGAGGGATTGATTGCATAGGGTCTGACTTCTGAGACCCAATGCGATCAGAAGTTATTAAACAGGGGAACGGATGGCATGCTCCGCTTCCCTGGGATGTAGCACGTGTGTGTTTTCACTTTCATTTTTAGCACCAAGGGGCCATTTAGGGCTCACGGCGGGGTTTTTAAACTATTATTGTGCATAATCACAATTCATTCCCCCCAACTTTATATATTAAATTTAATCCCACCGACTCTGTATATGATAATTTATCCCCTCCCCCCCCCCCCCCCCGTGTGCATATTCTGTCCCCGCTGACCGTTCCTCATCCTCTTGCGCAGAGCGCACAGCAGCGACATGTCAGTCCATTGCCCACTGCTCATCTCCGTTCCTGACAGAGATGAGCAGTGGGGAATGGAGGGACCTGTCCCCCCCCCTGTGCGCTGTTATTGCACTTCATTTATTCACCGCCGCCGGTTCCCAACATTGGAATAGACTGACATGTCCCTGCTGTGTGCTTGGAGTAGGGCAGCAGCAGGAACATGTCGGGAACCGGCGGTGGTGAATGAATGAAGCCCAATAACAGCGCACAGTGGGGGACAGGTCCCTCCATTTCCCACTGCTCATCTGTCAGGTACTGAGATGAGCAGCGGGCAATGGGCTGACATGTCCTTGCTGTGCTCTCTGATTGCGCAAGAAGATGAGGAACGGTCAGCAGGGGACTGAATATGCACACTGGGGGGGGGGATAAATTATCATATACAGAGTCGGGGGAATTAAATTTAATATACAAAGTCAGAGGGGGGAATAAATTGTGATTATGCACAATAATAGTTTAAAAACCCTCAGTGCTGGCCATTCAGGGCTCCCGGCGGGGATTTAAAAATGAAAGTGAAAACACACACGATGTACATCGCAGGGGAGCAAAGCATGCCGCCCGCTCCCCTGTTTAATAACTTCTGATCAGAAGTGAAACCCATTGTGATCAATCCCTCAGCCCCTGTACTACTACCCACAACATGGAACAGACTCTATTCCATGATGGTGGTAGTAGTACAAACACTAATGTAGCCTCCCCAGCCACCAGCAGACTCCCACAGCAACAAGTCTGTTCCATGATGGGAGTAGTAGTAGTACCTCAGCACTGCAGGAGTCTGCTGATGTCACCACTTCTGAGCATGCTGAAAAGTAATAACTGTGGATATTATAAACCCAGTTGCAAATGGATGACATTAAAGGTTCATCCGTTTGCCTTAGACTTCAATGTCAAATTTATAATATCTGTTTCTATCCCGTTATTTTTGACGGGAGAAAAAATACTGCATGCAACGTCTTTTCCCCCATCAAAAAAAAAAAGCGGAACAGGAAGCAAACGGGTGAATAAAGGATTGTAAAAAAAAATCCCATTGACATCAATGGGATTATTTTACAGCCGTTTGCAAAATTATCAAACGGATTGATAACGGGCATTTAATAACGGGGGCAGACGCCGTGTAAACGAGCCCTTAGATAGTAATTTCTAGATTTTAGATACCGTAATTACATTTTGTTTAATATAAAAATATTTTAAGCAATAAAGTGATTTCAGTTAGAGACAGTTCTGTGTTAGGGCTTGGTCTCTACAGAATAATGTACACAACATATTTGTCGCATCGATTCCTCACCATTTATGTAGCGCTGATGGATTCCCCCGAGCTGTGCACAATTCAGTCATTGGTTCCTGTATCTGGGAATCATAATCTAATTTTCTTATCACAAGAATATATACCTGAAGTATAGGGCACTAAAGTTTAATCTGCCATAAATAAAGATTGTAAAGAAAGTCAGGTTTTCCATTTTTACTAGTGCCATGTGTATAATAAACCTTCTAATAAATACAGATCTTGGTGTTCTCATGGTTCCCACCTAACCACTAGTGTTCTATCTTGTATCAGCTAAGTGGTCTTATTTCCAAGTGTGTCTTTTTAAAGCATATTGTCACATAAAGTTTTCATTTCACACTCTTTAAGAAAGATTTTTTTTAAAACAAGGATTTAGTAAAACACTGTAATTCCCCACTGACTTTTTAGAACATATCAGCCTGACTTTCCGTACATTAGACATGCTCTTTTACTTGTATGTTATAACCACGTGTCCTTCTGTCTGCAGTCTCCACTTTTACCCACATTTGAGGGGTAAATGAGTATTATTGTATTCACACCGGAGTTTTCAGAATAGATACACAATACTGATGTATTAAAAGGGTACTCCGCCCCTAGACATCTTATCCCCTATCCAAAGGATAGGGGATAAGATGTCAGATCGCCACGGTCCCGCTGCCGGCGACCCCCGGGATCCCCGCTGCGGCACTGCGCTATCATTACTGCACAGAGCGAGTTCGCTCTGCATGTAATGACGGGTGATACAGGGGACGGAGCAGTGTGATGTCATGGCTCAGCCCCTCGTGACATCACGGCCCGTCCCCTTAATGCAAGTCTATGTCAGGGGGCGTTACGACTGCCACGTCCCCTCCCATAGACTTGTATTGAAAGGGGCGTATCGTGATGTCACGAGGGGCGGAGCCATGATGTAACGATGCTCTGGCCCCTGTATTGCCTGTCATTACGTGCAGAGCGAACTCGCTCTGTGCAGTAATGATAGCGGGGTACTGCAGTGGCGATCCCGGGGCTCCCCAGCAGCGGGACTGGGGCGATCTGACATCTTATCCCCTATCCTTTGGATAGGGGATAAGATGTCTAGGGGCGGAGTACCCTTTTAAAGGTGGGTTTCTAGCTTCACTTTTTGACATGCAAGCCTTTAATTTAAATAGGGCCCTGGACTATGCTTATAACATAGGATGCTGAATTACTTTTATGCATTTAGATATTTAGAAATGCTTATAGTATCTCTTTTTTTATCTTGTAGGACAGTGGAATTTCAAATGGAGTAAGTCGCACAAAGCAGGAAAGTGTCTGGATATTTAGGCTTTGGTACAGCTTTGATCACAAGTATCCTCTTTTTATATTGAATGATTCTGGTGCCAAAGTGCATTTGCTATATCAGTTTCTAAGCTTAACCAGACACCATTCTAATGTGCACAAGAACACATTTTTTATTGTATTTACAGAGTGAGTGTCCAGCCCGAAAATAAGGGCACTAGTCCTTTATTAGATGAATGGAAAAATTGCTTGGATAATACATAATACTGATTCCTTCAAACATGAATGAAGTGGTATGAACACTTTAAAATACATGTTCACACTGTGATTTTTTATAAGCTTTTTTTTTTGTTTTGGTTGGTGAACTGAATGTCACTCAATCTGAGTTCACCAACTAAGACAAAAAAAAATTATGTTTAAATTGCAACAAAAAAGTGTGAACCCAACCTTAGTCTAATGGCATAAACCAACCATATATGACCCAGTTTACCACAAGTGTAGAACCTATATCATGGTAAAATGCTTGTAAAATGATCCCTGGTATTAAAGATTTGTTCTAATCTGTTCTAAGGGATTATGATCAGTGGGGGTCTAACCTCTGGCACCGCCACCACTCCTGTAAATGAAGGGGATGCAGCAATGGTTCAGCATTGTGTCTGGTTCACCGCTTATCTCTGTAACAAGTAACTTTTTTTTAAATAAAATGTCCTGCCAACAGGTTTGGTTTTGGGTCATGCTCTGGAGGCAGGGGAGCCATATGGAACTAGTGTGTGACACCGAGTAGTCAGGTAGGTAAACTGAAGAATCCAAATGGTACACAGTGATGAGATGGAGGTGTCTTCAAAATTAAGGCATATAATCAGGGCAGGCGGCACAGGTTCAGGTCAGCAATAGGAGAGACAATGCAGTACAGATGGTCAGACAGGAATAAGGTCATAAAAGGCAGGCAAGGGTCATACACATGATTGGGGGTTCGGGATGTACAGTCTTTGCAATGGATAAACCACAATGACAATCGGGTACCAAGGAGTGGGCTGGGCAGCCATAAATAGGAGATGCTGAGCCTGGACAGGTGGGGGACAGGTTTTGGGCACGCACACACCCAGCATAAAAAACAGAGCAGGAAATAGTAGCCGCAGCCTTGGAGGTGGGAGCAGCGTGGCGGCAGATAGGGATAGAGGGCGAAAAATGGACAGAAATGATGACAGTGTGCAGATGGCTGCCTTTCCCTGACGTAGCAATATCCTTCTCACTTACATGGTTATGTGCTGTAGTTTCCTGCAAAGTGATTGACTGGACTTCAGTGTGCTTAAGAGCCACTGTGAAGGGAACACCACTCTTTATCTGCACTTCATTTGCTATTTCTATCATTTTCAGGAACCAATTTCTCATACTCCTCGCAATCATAAAGTCATGATACACAGTCATGGCCGTAAATGTTGGCATCCCTGAAATTTTTCAAGAAAATGAAGTATTTCTCACAGAAAAGGATTGCAGTAACACATGTTTTGCTATACACACGTTTATTCCCTTTGTGTGTATTGCAACTAAACCAAATAAGGGAGGGGAAACAAAGCTAATTGGACATAATGTCACACCAAACTCCAAAAATGGGCTGGACAAAATTATTGGCACCCTTTCAAAATTGTGGAAAAATAAGGGCGCTTTCACACTATAAAAATGCATCTGTTATGAATGCCCATTATAAAAAGAGGGGAAATCGGCAGTTATACGGCCGGTACAAAATCACTAACAGCTATTAGAAAATCCCATTATAGTCTATGGGATTTTTCTAATAGCCGTTTTAATCCGTTATCGCCGTTATTAAAGGGGTACTCCAGTGAAAAACCTTTTTTTTATAAAATCAACTGGTGCCAGAAAGTTAAACATAATTGTACATTACTTCAATTAAAAAATCTTAATCCTTCCTTTACTTGTTAGCTGCTGAATACTACAGTGGAAATTATTTTCTGTTTGAAACACAGAGCTGTCTGCTGACATCATGAGCACAGTGCTCTCTGCTGACATCTCTGTCCATTTTAGGAACTGTCCAGAGTAGGAGAAAATCCCCATAGCAAACATATGCTGCTCTGGACAGTTCCTAAAATGGACAGAGATGTCAGCAGAGAGCACTGTGCTCATGATGTCGGCAGAGAGCTCTGTGTTTCAAAAAGAAAATAATTTCCGCTGTAGTATTCAGCAGCTAATAAGTACTGGAAGGAGTAAGATTTTTTAATAGAAGTAATTTACAAATCTGTTTAACTTTCTGGCACCAGTTAATAAAAAATAAAAAAAAGTTTTCCACCGGACTACTCTTTTAATAACGGCCGTTATTTTGTGACGGGCGAATGAACGGGAGAAATAGTGCATACAAAAGGAGCCGAGGCAAACAGCGTGGTCTGTCTCCTCAGGGTGGCTGCTGCAGGTTGATTGTGTAAATGTAGTAAGAGAATCAGATTAACCTTTTACAAGCAGCAGTGTCCTCCTCTGTGCAACTGTGTTCTAGTCTAGCTGATTAAACTTTTGCAAGCAGCTATGTCCTAGTTTAGAAGATTAACCATTTACAAGCAGTTTATACTCCTCTTGTAGCTGGGCTTCATAATAAATCTTATTACAAGACTGATTAATAATCTATATGAAGGTAAGTGTAGGAGGGAGTAGGAGGTGAGGAAAATGTTCACTTGATATGTATTTTGCTAATTGGCTGCTCATAAGGATCCGAATGTAAATTTCCCAGGTCTGTAAATGAGCTTTTATGAATTTATCTTCCACTGTATTCTATGCACCAGCAATTCGATGAAGGCTTAAACAGGTTAATTGATTGCTCCTTTTAACCTTCATAAAATTAGCCAACTTCAGTTTGCTCCCCTGACAAGTATTGTGCATTTCCTCTTTTGTTTAATTTTGAATTTAGTTTGCAATCTCCTTTCAACATAAAATCCTTAATTTAGAAACACCAGCTATCTCAAGCCAATGCTGACGCATAGTGGTCCTCCTTTAACTTCAACTCTACCCAGCTGGTGTGGTTTGGTGGCCAGGTGCTTTACAAGTCCACAGGTCAATAATGTAAGTACGAGGTCAGGTAAGGGTGCCTCACAATGTTTGCATGTGAATTTACACAAGTCACAGCAACTTTGCAAGTTGACAACAATGCGTGAACTCACCCTTACTCTTCTCCAGTCTTACTACTTATATATCGAATAAAATTTGTGTTATTTTTTTTTTAATATATGCTTAATCCACAGATCAATTTGTGAATAACAAACACTAGTTAAAATAGATAATGAAATACATAGATGATGAAATACAGAGACATTTCTTTTTTGGTGTGTGGGGGTGGGGTGGGGGGTTGAAATGTGGCACATTATATTGTTTAGTAACATCTGCTAATTTCTATAATGACAGACATATTGCCCTCATATCGGTTATGGTAAATTAATGATTTAAAAAAAAATTCTATTAAAATGTCGATAGTAACATGAAAAATAAGTTTTTAACTTAAAGCGTACCCGTCAGATCCCACAAAAAAATTAAAATCAATATGTTACTCAGTACCTAATCCTGATCATGTACATTTTTATGCCTCTATCACTTATATTTATTATAAAAATCCTTCTTACACTAACTAACACTTCTAATAGCTCACAGTGTTAGAAACACTCTCAGGGGAAGGGGGCATGTCCCTCCCTTATGAAGGTGGGAGGTGATTGTTGTGTCTGCTCATGCAGCCTTGTCCAGGAGTCATCTCTTGTCCATGACTCATGGACAAGCCTGATGCTGCTGCAGGACTGGTTAGTGTCCCAGTAGATATGGGGACCCCTAGTGGTGGGATTTTCAGGAGCTGTTTTCTTTATTAAATATTAAATATTTTTTAAATAACCATATTACAAAAGGTCTTTAAATTTCATCAGTCACAACATATAAAAAGTTTTTTTTTAGATCTTATAGTGCCTGGTAAATAAGGACCTGTGACCAACCCCACAAAAATTATCATTATCATTTTAAAGCTTGGGGTGCCCTGATGCCACACCTTTTTACAGGCATGCTAAAAAACCTCATATCTCGGGAATGCAAGGGTGTATAAAGAAACAGTAAGAAAGTGTGTGATCAGGGTACCCCAAGCTATTTAAGGATAATGCTATCTTATTTTGGGGGAGGGGTTGGCCACTGGGACTTTTTAAAGATTTAACAATACTTATTTTTCTGTTAATTTTTAGTAACTAATAAACTCACACTACAATTGTGTTGCTACTTAATTGAAATAGGCAAATCAGATATATAGTAACGTTTTTTGGGGTCTAATACACCCCATTTGGCTATTATTTTTAATAAAGAAGCAAAAAAATTGCACAGAATTGTTTGTTTATTGCTCACTGATGCATCAGAGGTGGGAACCTACCAGCAGCACCTTCAGAGCTACTGCTGTAGCATCGTGCATTTTCAGAACAATGCACATTCCCTCCTTTAAAAACATTTTTGTCCCACATTTTGGAGTCTTAGCAACCATGATTCAGTTTCCTTGTTTGTTTGTTGTATACAGAGCCCAGAGCAGCTGAGGGAGGACGATGCAGATTTCATCCTTAATGATGGTGACCTGACATTAACTTATGGGGACACCACCATAACAGCCAATGGCTCATCTGGCTCCCACACAGCTACCACAAGCCTAGATGGCAGAAGAACAAAAAGCAGTTCAGAGGAGGCATTGGAACGTGAACTGGGAGGAGACTATGAAATCACGAACAGGGGAACCAGATTAGTGTTTCCTCTAGAAGAGAATGCATGACATCAAGTGCAAGTAACCCAATCGAGGGAAAGATGTACAACCATATGTGGTACTAGAAGCATCTCAGGCCCAGTGTGGTGGTGAAGAGTTGGGTACAGTTCCCACACTAGAAATATGACCATTCCTATGGTACTGTCGGAGAACCTACAAGACTATTTTAATTCTTCATCCTGTATGGAAACTGAGAGTCTTTAGATATGGCACACAAATCTGCAATATAATTTGGCTGTGGTTCTATCCTTGCCTGCTCCTCTTCTTTCCAGTAGAAACCTAAATTGCTTAATCCCATATATTTGTAAGGTAAATGTGACTGCTTTTCCCCATCCTGTTTAACTAGCAGCTTTCATTAATAGCGAGGAGAAGCCTCATTTGGAAAGTGCCTGTCATTAAAAGAGCAAGTGGCAATGTTGTGGTGACAGGAAGTGTAAACTAAGATTTTTACAATTCTTGTACAATACAGTATATAGCATCTGAACTGCATGGCAACATGAACAGTTTACATAAAGAATAAGATTATTTTTGTTTTTTTATGATTTTGTATATTTAGGTTAATGTATGTTCAATGATAAAGCATGGCTAGTAAATGTACAAATTGTATGTAGTGAAACAATCTTACATATTCACAAATATGACCTAGGCTAGTGAATCTGTGCAGTGCACAATTCCGTATTTAATGTTCATTTAAGTGCTGCTCTTCCGACATACACTGTATTTATAAGTCTGAGCTCAAGCACAATGGCTTAAAGCATAAGTCCAAAGTTGTAAGCCCACGCAATCTTTAGTTCCAGCATATGGAGACATAAGCCACGCTGGGCAGTACAGTTGCAAAGTTCCATGCAGGAGGTCTTTTCTGATAAAAGGTATTCGTGCACGGAACTTCGCTGAACGTGGTTTGGTTGCCTCGGCGACTGCACCGCCCAGCGAGGCCTGCGTCTCCTCATGCTGGAACTGAAGATCATGCAAGTGCTCAACTTTGGACTTGCACTTCAAGGAGCAATTTCACCATAGCATATAAAAGAACAGAGTGTATACCTGTGAAGACTGCGACGTGGAAGATGCTTGAAATGTAAAAATTGACTCCATGTTGTGTGTTTCTTCTAGGTTTGAAGTGCAATATTTTAAAGCCTGTAAACTGACATAAAGTTGTACATTAGTTTATTAAAACAGACGCTATAAATGCTAAGTAGTTGGCTTCATTTTTGTAAAAAATTTTATTATTTTTTTTTTTTTTAAATGCATGAAAGCTGTAAAATAAGTGTCGCCCAATATACAGGCATCCACTATAGTTTGCATATCCTTGGAGAATTGGTAATTGTGTACAATTTTTTTAAGAAAACTTGAGTGAGGAGACAAAACACATTTTTTTATTATAGGATTTACATTGAACCGTAATAGTTCTTTTGTAATAGTTGTCTTGGAAAAGTCCCCAGGTTATATTGCGTGAACTGCACAGATCTTTTTATGTATCCCGAACAATTCTTCTGACAATTGTGACTGAAATCTTTCTTGGTCCTACCTGACCTTGGTTTGGCTGAAGTGATCCCCAAATTTTTCACTTCCTAATAAGTGAGTAAACAGTACTGACTGTCATTTTGAAGGATTTGGATTCTTATATCCATCCTTTTCAATCTTTATATAGTTCAATTATCTAGTTAGGCAGGTATTTTGGCAGTTGTTTTTAATTTTGCTTCCCATGGATCATTATCTAGCTTGGCTAGTGCATCCATGTGAGAGCTAACAAACGTGTTGCCTATTTACACTAATTGGTGTGGAAAATGAACCTTTAATTGCCATTTTTAACCTGTGCATGTCACCTTGTGTGTCTGTAAAAAGGCCAAACATTAAAGGGTATGTAAACTTTTGATCAGAGCCATCTGGGTGATTTCTGTTATGATGTAAAAAAAGACAAACAACTATGTAAGAACAAATGGCTACCTATGATCACTAGTTGTCAGGATCCGGATGGGTATACTGTGAGGATACTGGTGGTGGATCCTCTGTGTCAGTGGGGTGATGACGTGGGCCGTACCAGGGGAACGGAGTCTAAGGGGTTACTGGTTTTCACCAGAGCCTGCCGCAAAGCGGGATGGACTTGCAGCGGCAGGTAAGCACCAGGTCATTCCACCCGATAGCGACTCAACCCCAACTGACGGCTGAGACAGGTGCGGTACAAGGGATTAGGCAAGAGCAAGGTTGGACATAGCAGAAGGTCAGGGCAGGCAGCAAGGATCGTAGTCAGGGGCAACGGCAGAGGGTCTGGAACACTAGCTTGGGACATACACAGGAAACGCTTTCACTGGCACTGAGGCAACAAGATCCGGCAATGCTAGGAAGGGGAAGTGGGTTTTTATAATGAGGACACAGGTGTGAGTACTGATTGGGCCAGGCGCCAATCAGTGGCGCGCTGGCCCTTTAAATCGCAGAGAGCCGGCGCGCACGCGTGCGCCCTAGGGAGCGGGGCCGCGCACGCCAGGACTGAGCCGACGGAGGACAGGACAGGTGAGGGGATTGGGATGCGAGCCGCGAGCGGGCGCGTCCCGTTACGCGGGTCGCATCCCCGCCGGTAACACTGATGCAGCGCTCCCGGTCAGCGGGTCTGACCGGGGCACTGCATGAAGGTGAACGCCGCGAGCGCTCCGGGGAGGAGCAGGGACCCGGAGCGCTCGGCGTAACACAAGTAACTTGAGATACAAACTGACTGGGTATTTATGTGCAGCTGAGAAAGGCAAAGACACTGACACCATATGTAATTTGCTCTAAGTCCAAGCCGGCTCATAGGCCAGGACACCATCACAACAATGCATGATGCTTCAGCCAAAAACAGGAAAATTACACCTTAGTTCAGAACCACATCCTACTCATTACAGTTATGCCAACTTTTAAGCACAACATACCCGCCTGCTAAGGATATCAATACACATTAATGAAAAAAAGGCAGGCTTCTCCATAGCAACCAGTTGGATATCAGCTGCCATTTTTCTGTAGCCGGTATCTGTTGCATAATTTTTAATGCAACACCAGAAAGGTTTTTATAAAATAACATGGGTTTGCCACAGTTTACATAATCCTGGCAAAAACGCTCACAAAAGTAAACACACTCTTATAACTTAGAGGTAATATTAGTATGTATAAATATATTCTTGACTAATGGTAATATAAGGTTTGTAAACATGTACAGTAGTTTCAGACATCCTTATGAATAAAAAGCTACCTTTGCAATTTAATAATCTAACTGTCAAGATTCTGTAGCTATCCTATGTGATTTTTCCAGTATAGCATAGTAAAGAGGTAGGTATGCAGCACTACAATGTGTATTAAAAAATCCTAAATTGTCAGAGAAGTCAGGTTCAGCAATCACAGTGGACTGAACCTGACAACACATTAGTAGTTATGTAAAAATGTTGTTTCCCTGAAATATGTGGTAGCCCTTGGGGGGTGTATGGTAGTGGTGGTATGGTATCGGTATATGAGGGGTTAATGTTAACCCTATAGTTCGTGACGCCAGGCTGAGGGCTGGTATGCTGAGGCAATGCTCTGGCCTATCGCTGCCCTTCCCAGTAACGATAGGTGCATGAAATGACACAAGGTCCACAAGGAGATTGAACTTGAACAACTTTACTTAAGTGCTTGCGATACATCCAAGGCACAGTAACAGTCTCATATAAACAGTCCTTATGTTGCTTAGTGACTGACAGTTGTTGCAGACCTTGAGCTATTTATACAGTATCTGAATTTAGGGTAGATATTTGCAGATCCGTCCGGATTTAGGGGTATTATTAGGTCCGGTGATGCTGCAGGGTGTCTGGGAATTGATACACTCTATATTTTGAATGATTCAGCCGTTGCCGCAAGGCTCAGGCCTAACTCACTGCGTTAGTTGCTGTACAGGTCCTTCTCGTTTGACAGCCCAGGAACAAGAGAGCGAAAACATGGCCGCCGCTCCCTCATATGGGCAGGGGGCGGGGCGAATCCGATTGGTCCGAATATCTGTCATTCACCATTACAGAGAGTAATGGGATTGCTTACGTCACAGGGCCTCCAAAGGTCCTTAAGCAGAATACCATAGAGTTTACCTAGTCACGTGACCCGCAGGTCCTGCAACACCATGGAACAGGTAATTAACCATTTATTTACATATATATTACCCTATTAACATTAAATAAATTACTGGTCTATGAGCTGGAATAGAGGTGACAAGGGGTAAACTACATCTCAGGGATCCCTACGTCCTAGGGACTCTGGCTATGGGGACCCACACATACATAGGTACCGTATAAGATGATGTACCGGCACACCACAGATATATTGAATGTATACTCTTACATTACATTTGGAGTTCCTTCAATTCCTTTATAGGTTTTTGGTTTCTATGGGCAAGATGGCTATTATTAGCCTAGGGATACATAGTGTGTGATGCACATACACCCTCTATACTTTTGGGCTTATTGGCTATTGCACAATAAGTTGTGCTCCCTTAACACTATGGTATATTTGGTGATAGGATACTTTAAATTAGTGTGCCCTGGTTGACTAGTCATTCTAGCATGTGAAAGGGGTACTCCTGTACTTAAAATATTATCCCCTAGCCACAGGATAGGGAATAAGTGTCTGATCACAGCGGGGACCCTCTGCAATCTCCTGCCCAGTGCCTGACACTCCTTATGCGCGGCGCAACTACCTCTTTGTGCCCTGAATGGTGATTGAGCAGTGGTAGACACCCCCACCCCCCCATGCATCTCTATGGTAGAGCCAGAGATACAGCTTTTGTGTATCTCCGGCTCTCCCTTACTGATGAATGAAGGGGGTATGTCAACCACTGCTTCGTATGTTGGTCGGCACAGCTCCACATGGGGAGAGCCGTGCTTCGGGCAGAAGATCAAAGGGGTCCCAGCTGTCAGACACCCAGTGATCAGACACCTACCCCCTATCATGTGGCTAGGGGATACGTTGGGATACAGCAGGGGTACCCCTTGAAGGAATAAGATTTTTTGCACTTGTAACTCTTTAGTTACCCACTTGCACTTACAAACTGCAGAAATTTAAAACTATTCATCTAAATGGAACGACCAGAATCCTTTGTTGGCTGTAGAAACAACCACATTAAGGTGTATGGGACTGATTCTTAGTGATATATATTTCTTATTTAAATTTCACCATAAGTTACTATGGGCAGTACAGTTAAAGGGGTACTCCACCCCTAGACATCTTATTCCCTATCCAAAGGATAGGGGATAAGATGTCTGATCGCAGGGGTCCTGTTGCTGGGGACCCCCGCAATATAGCAATATAACAGAAGATCGTGACGTCACGCCCTGCCCCCTCAATGCAAGTCTATGGGAGGGGGCGTGATCAGACCTCTTATCCCTTATCCTTTGGATAGGGGATAAGATGTCTAGGGGTGGAGTACCCCTTTAATAAAAGCTCTTTAGCAGGATTTTGGATTTTTTTCTTGTATTGTGATCAAACGAAGATGCCTTTTAGCTATTAATAAACATGAGTAAAGTGTTAAACCCCTTGGCTAACAAGCACATGTATGACTCAGTAACAGCTGTCTTTTGTTTTGACAACAACTTCATGCAACACGATTGTATGCCTTAAAGTAGGTGAAAGCATTGTTGTCATGTTAAAAGCAGACACCATACTGTATTTTAGTTTGGCAATATACAGAAACACTCGGAGTGATCATGTTTAGTGTTTGTGGCCTCCTTTTGGCCATGTGGGCTAGCTCCTTATCTGAGTAGCGAGGGCACCCTAGTGATATTTTAAAGAAAAGTGAGGTCACTTTATATCAGGTATTAGTCCCGAGCAGCATTCACAATTATTCTGAGAAATGATTTGGTTTTGGACAAGCATATCCCATCCACATAGCAGAGTGAAAATAAAACAATGTTAGGTTTTTCCTACAGCAGGTTATAGGACTCCCTCCTACATACACTACAGATCACTGGCCTAAGCTTGGAGATTTCAGTTGTCAAATCTCTCATCAGCAGGTTGGAACTCTGGATCAGTGCCAGATGATACCTTCATAAATACATTGCTTTACTTTCTATATACATGGTTATACAGTCATGGCCGTAAATGTTGCCCCCCCCCCCCCCTAAAGATGTTCTAGAAATTCAAGTATTTCTCACTGAAAAGGATTGCAGTAACACGTTTTGCAATACACAAGTTTATTCTACTTGTGTGTATTGCAACTAAACCAAAAAAGGAGGAACAAAGCAAATTGGACATAATGTCACCAAACTCCAAAAATGGGCTGGAAAAAATTATTGGCACCCCTAACTTTAATATTTGGTTGCACACCCTTTGGAAATAATAACTGAAATCAGTCGCTTCCTATAACCATCAATAAGCTTCTTACACCTCTCAGCCAGAATGTTGGACCACTCTTCCTTTGCAAACTGCTCCAGGTCTCTCTTATTGGAAGGCCGCCTTTTCCCAACAGTAAGTTTAAGATCTCTCCCCAGGTGTTCAATGGGATTTAGATCTGGACTCATTGCTGGCCACTTCAGGACTCTCCTGCTGGAAAACCCAACATCTCGGACGAATCCCAGCTTTCTGACACTGGGCTGTACAGTGCGACCCAAAATCCATTGGTAATCCTCAGATTTCATGATGCCTTGCACACATTCAAGGCACCCAGTGCCAGAGGCAGCAAAACAACCCCAAAACATTATTAAACCTCCACCATATTTCACTGTAGGTACTGTGTTCTTTTCTTTGTAGGCCTCATTCTGTTTTCAGTAAACAGTTGAATGATGTGCGTTACCAAAAAGCTCTATCTTGATCTCATCTGTCCACAAGACGTTTTCCCAGAAGGATTTTGTCTTACTCAAGTTCATTTTGACAAAATGTAGTCTTACTTTTGTATGTCTCTGTGTCAGCAGTGGGGTCCTCCTGGGTCTCCTGCCATAGCGTTTCATTTAATTTAAATGTCGACAGTTTGCGCTGTCACTGATGCTCCCTGAGCCTGCAGGACAGCCTGAATGTCTTTGGAACTTGTTTGGGGCTGCTTATCCACCATCCGGACTATCCTGCGTTGACACCTTTCATCAATTTTTCTCTTCCGTCCACACCCAGGCAGATTAGCTACAGTGCCATGGGTTGCAAACTTCTTGATAATGTTGCGCACTGTGGACAAAGGAAAATCTGGATCTCTGGAGATGGACTTGTAACCTTGAGATTGTTGATATTTTTCCCCAATTTTGGTTCTCAATTCCTCACAGTTCTCTCCTCTTTCTGTTGTCCATGCTTAGTGTGGCACACACAGACACACAATGCAAAGACTAAGTTAACTTCTCTCTTTTTATCTGCATTCAGGTAAAATTTTTATATTGCCCACACCTGTTACTTGCCCCAGGTGAGTTTAACCTCTTCAGGACATAAGGCGTATGGATACGCCCTGCATTCCGAGTCCTTAAGGACCGAGGGCGTATCCATACGCCCGTGGGAATTCCGGTCCCCACTGGTGCCACCTCACGATCGCCCTGATTCGTCGGCCGGATTACCGGCCGACCAATCAGGGCGCATGCTGCGGGTGTCACTCCCGCACCCGCTCCGCCCCTCTTCCGGAGGACGTGAGCGGGTGCGGGACGTGCACCCCGGGTGCTGGGGACCCCGATTCACGGCGTCAATGTTGGGATCGGGGCCCCAGGAGCAGCGGCGACGACGAGGGACTGACCTCATGCGGCGTGGATCGTTGGAGGTGAGTGACAGCCTCCTGCTGTTGCTTAGCAACAGCTCCCAGCATGCAAAAAGGGCATGCTGGGAGCTGTAGTTATGCAACAGCAGGAGGCAGACCACCACAACTCCCAGCATTCCCTTATGGGCATGCTGGGACTTATGGTTTTGCAACAGCTGGAGGCACATTTTTTCTATGGAAAAGTGTACATTCAGCTGTTGTATAACTACAACTCCCAGCTTGCACAAACAGCTAAAGTGCATGCTGGGAGTTGTAGTGGTGCATCTGCTGGTTGCATAACTACAACTCCCAGCATGCCCGTTGGCTGTCGGTGACTGCTGAGAGTTGTAGTTTTGCAACAGCTGAAGGCACACTGGTTGTGAAACTGTTTTTTTTTTTTTACCTAACTCAGTGTTTCACAACCGGTGTGCCTCCAGCTGTTGCAAACTACAACTCCCAGCAGTCACTGTACACCATGCCCCGTACATGCTGGAAGTTGTAGTTTTGATACAGCTGGAGGCACACTGGTTGTGAAACACTGAGTTAGGTCACAAACTCAGTGATACATAACCAGTGTGCCTACAGCTGTTGCAAAACTAAAACTGTCAGCATGTACAGTCTGTCAGCGCATGCTGGGAGTTGTAGTTTTGCAACAGCTGGATGTTCCTCCCCCCCCCCCCAATGTGAACGTACAGGGTACACTCACATGGGCGGAGGATTACAGTAAGTATCTGGCTGCAAGTTTGAGCTGCCGTAAATTTTCTGCCGCAGCTCAAACTGCCAGCGAGAAACTACTGTGAACCCCCGCACATGCGACTGTACCCTAAAAACACTACACTAACAAAAAATAAAATAAAAAGTAAAAAACACTACATATACACATACCCCTACACAGCCCCCCTCCCCTCCCCAATAAAAATGAAAGCGTCTGGTACGCCACTGTTTCCAAAACGGAGCCTCCAGCTGTTGCAAAACAACAACTCCCAGTATTGTCGGACAGCCGTTGACTGTCCAGGCATGCTGGGAGTTTTGCAACAGCTGGAGGCACCCTGTTTGGGAATCACTGGCGTAGAATTCCCCTATGTCCTCCCCTATGCAAGTCCCTAATTTAGGCCTCAAATGCGCATGGCGCTCTCACTTTGGAGCCCTGTCGTATTTCAAGGCAACAGTTTAGGGCCACATATGGGGTATCGCCGTACTTGGGAGAAATTGTGTTACAAATTTTGGTGGGTATTTTCTGCTTTTACCCTTTTTAAAAATGTAAAATTTTTGGGAAAACAAGCATTTTAGGTAAAAAAAAATTATTTTTTTTTCATATGCAAAAGTCGTGAAACACCTGTGGGGTATAAAGGTTCACTTAACACCTTGTTACGTTCCCCGAGGGGTCTAGTTTCCAAAATGGTATGCCATGTGGGTTTTTTTTTTTGCTGTCCTGGCACCATAGGGGCTTCCTAAATGCGGCATGCCCCCAGAGCAAAATTTGCTTTCAAAAAGCCAAATGTGACTCCTTCTCTTCTGAGACCTGTAGTGCGCCAGCAGAGCAATTTTCACCCCCATATGGGGTGATTTCTGAATCGGGAGAAATTGGGCTTCAAATTTTGGGGGGTATTTTCTGCTATTACCCTTTTTAAAAATGTAAAATTTTTGGGAAAACAAGCATTTTATGTACATTTTTTTTTTTTTTTACATTTGCAAAAGTCGTGAAATACCTGTGGGGTATAAAGGCTCACTTTATCCCATGTTACATTCCCCGAGGGGTCTAGTTTCCAAAATAGTATGCCATGTGTTTTTTTTTTTTTTTTGCTGTTCTGGCACCATAAGGGCTTCCTAAATGCAACATGCCCCCCAAAAACCATTTCAGAAAAACGTACTCTCCAAAATCCCCTTGTCGCTCCTTCCATTCTGAGCCCTCTACTGCGCCCGCCGAACACTTTACATAGACATGAGGTATTTCCCTACTCGAGAGAAATTGGGCTACAAATACAAGTAAAAATTTTGTCCTTTTACCCCTTGTAAAAATTCAAAAATTGGGTCTACTAGAACATGTGAGTGTAAAAAATGAAGATTGTGAATTTTCTCCTTCACTTTGCTGCTATTCGTGTGAAACACCTAAAGGGTTAAAACGCTGACTGAATGTCATTTTGAATACTTTGGGGGGGGTGCAGTTTTTATAATGGGGTAATTTATTGGGTATTTCTAATATGAAGACCCTTCAAATCCACTTCAAACCTGAACTGGTCCCTGAAAAATACCGAATTTGAAAATTTTGTGAAAAATCGGAAAATTGCTGCTGACCGTTGAAGCCCTCTGGTGTCTTCCAAAAGTAAAAACACGTCAATTTTATGATGCAAACATAAAGTAGACATATTGTATATGTGAACAAAAAAAAATGTATTCGTAATATCCATTTTCCTTACAAGCAGAAAGCTTCAAAGTTAGAAAAATGCAACATTTTCAAATTTTTCATCAAATTTACGGATTTTTCACCAAGAAAGGATGCAAGTATCGACAAAAATTTACCACTATGTTAACGTAGAATATGTCACGAAAAAACAATCTCGGAATCAGAATAAGTAAAAGCATTCCAGAGTTATTAATGTTTAAAGTGACAGTGGTCAAATGTGCAAAAAACGCTCTGGTCCTTAAGGCCAAAATGGGCTCTGTCCTGAAGGGGTTAAAGAAGCATCACATGCTTGAAACAATCTTATTTTTCCACAGTTTTGAAAGGGTGCCAGTCATTTTGTCCAGACCATTTTTGGAGTTTGGTGTGACATTATGTCCAATTTGCTTTTTTTTTCCCTCCCTTTTTTGGTTTAGATCCAATACACACAAAGGGAATAGACATGTGTATAGCAAAACATGTGTTACTGCAATCCTTTTCTGTGAGAAATAATTAATTTTCTAGAAAAATTTCAGGGGCGTCAACATTTACGGCCATGACTGTATGTGAATTGGAAAATGTTGCTCAGAAGGTAATACATTAAATCTATTGTTAACTTTGTCACATATTCCAAAACACTCAAAACTTTGAAACTATCTAAAAAAAAAAAACCTGAATTCCTGCCAAATATAGGCATGTTTTATTTTTTTTATACAGTATTTTTTTTAAATAGTATTCAATACCTGAAGAATAGCATAGTTTATTATTGCAGAGCTAAATTCAATGACACTTGGTTGTAACCCTTTAAAGAAGTACAGAGGGAACACAAAACCTAATGCTGGGAGGTAGCTGATCAGCTTTCTGGTACACTCCATGAACCACCAGTGGATACCTAGATGTGCCACCCTTGAGAGATTAATAGTAGAGAAGTCTACTATGTTGGCAGCCTGCCGGTGCTAAAATGCACACTAAGGTATCATAAAAAGCAATGTTTTTTATTTATATATATATATATATATATATATATATATATATATATATATATATATATACAAGCATTCCGAAGAATTACCCCTTTTTGGGAGTACAATACAGGAATTTAGGTGCACTACTGTGGTAGATGTATACAATGCCATTGGCTATCCCTCAACACTGATGTTAAAATTGAGACATTCGCCAGTATATCCTTAGATGAAGGACATACCAGAGCCCGCACACCAACGCCAAGGTTTCTCAAGTGGCACGGGACCTAGCACTAACCTACCTGTGCGTGATAAGCAAAAACCAGGGGCCAGTGGGCAATTACAGCAACATTTGGCCGACTCGCAGCCTGCTCCCAGTTGCCTCCAGTGTGACTGAGCACACATACAATGGGAGGAGGGAAAGACAGGCTACAAGCCCCACCTAAGTTGGCTGATATGTGTGCCGGCCTCACAGGTGAAACTTAATGCTGCCTTAATAGTGATCAAGGCACATTAAATGTGGAGTTTATACACCTCCAAGTTTTAGATTTAAACAACAACAAAGACGTGGTTTCAAATGTAGCAACGGACTACAAGGATCTGCTCCCCCAGTATATATGCACAACTGCATTTGGGGTTGAGCACCTCCTGCCATTTGAGGCCACGTCTTTGTTGTTGTTTAAACCCTTATTGGGAATTACAGAACTTTTAGATAGTCATGAAGAAATAGCTTTTGTAAATATTGAAAAGAATTAAAAAATTCTTCCTAAGGGTATCTTCACACCTTAGGAAAACGTGCATAATGTCCGCCTGGAAAAACATGGATGGACATTCCACACATTTGATTGTTTGGCGGGTGCTAGGTATTTCCGAGCAAAATCTGCAGAAAGAATAGACCTGACATGATAGATTTAGTAGTGGTAGCTGTAGCCTGTGGACAGCATGCATTGGAGGACTAGTGGTAGCTGTAACCAGCAGGCAGTGGTGGACTAGTGCCAGGCCCGGTGCAAGCCTAAGGCAGCCAAATCGGCTGCCTTAAGGTGCTGGCGGCAGAAAAATCTGAATCCCCAGCCGCTAGTAGTGGATTCGGATCACAGCCCCCACCCAGCCTCTGGCTTTGCAGCTGACCCAAAACCACAACTGCCAGCATGTTGCACCATGACCTATACTATACAGTGATCCCTCAACATACGATGGTAATTCGTTCCAAATGAACCATCGTTACTTGAATCCATCGTACGTTGAGGGATCAGTGCAATAATAATATATAAAGTTTTACTCACGTGTCCCCGCCGCTCCGGACCATTACTGCTGCCCTGGATCGTTGCTCTCCATCGCCATCATCAAGTCCCGGGGTGTCCCCGCCGCTCCGGACCGTCACCACTGCCCTGGATCGTCGCTCTCCATCGCCATCATCACGTTGCTGCGTACGCTGCTCCTTTTGGATGACGGGACGGCGTGCGCGGCGACGTGATGACAGCGAAGGAGAATGACGGCCATACAGTCGAGCATGAAGAGGATGGTCCGGAATGTCGGGGACAGGTGCGTGACACTCACCGAAGCACACAGGGCACATTAAACTGCTATCCGGCGGCAGCTGAAGCAGTCTGCACTGCCGGATAGACATTTATGCGATGGCCCTGACATATAAAAGCATTCTATGTTGATGCTGCCTTCAACATACGATGGCCTCTGAGAGGGGTTGGGGCAGCATCACAAAAATCCTTGCACCAGCCCTGACTTCTGGTAACTCTAGCCAACAGAAAGCAGGCATTGGTGGACTAGTGGTACTTCTAGCCAGGCCTTGTGATGCCGCTCCATGTGCTTAAGTAGAGCCATAATTTCTAAACTATGATTATGCCTTTATATCTTTTTGCAGAGACTGCACTGGGTCTGGTTTGCTGCATCTAGTAATATAGAAAATTATTATCACACGGCAGAATACCTTAAAGAGATAGGTACACCACAATCCAACCGTGCCCCTCCTCTGAAAGGCTTCTTTCTCAAGCCTGCAGGTGCAGCAGTATCGCTGTCACCTGCTCCTAAACTAATCCGGTGGAAATGTCTAGGATAGACATTTCCACTGTGTATGTAACTGTGGAATGAGGAATCCACTAACACCTGTCTTAACGTGATATCGTCAGGCTCTTCTTCTTCCTCCCAAGAAGAAGTCAAATCATTCCACAAAGACCTTATTATTTTCTGAAACCACACAGTATCAACTTTTGCTTGCTGCTGCTACTGCTACCACCAGGCATCTGGCTGCTGCCTACCACCTGTACTGATGCTGTAATTGCCACATTCTTACTGGCAGAAGTCATGGCCGGAGTGCTGTGTCCAATACCCCATCTATCAATTCCGTTACCAGACACATAGTTTTTATTTAAATATTTGGAGGTTATTTTTATATTTTTGGGGTGATTGGCACTCACTAGTAAATTTTCACTTTTAATGCTAGAAATTAAAATTTATGTTAAACCCTGCTACAAATGCTATGTTTGTTTTATTGAACCCAGAAAATAAATGAATACATGTGATATGTCCTTACATGGCTATGCCATGTTTGCACTCAATACTTTTAAATACGTAGTTATGTTAAAGGGGTACTCCACTGGAAAACATTTTTGCCAGAAAGTTAAACAGATTTGTAATTTACTTCTATTTAAAAATCTTAACCCTTCTCGTACTTATCAGTTGCTATATGCTCCACAGGAAGTTCTTTTCTTTCTGAATTTCCTTTCTGTCTGACCGCAGTGCTTTCTGCTGACACCTCTGCCCATTTTAGGAACTGTCCAGAGTAGCAGCAAATCCCCATAGCAAACCTATCCTGCTCCATACCGTTCCTGACATAGACAGAGGTGTCAGCAGAGAGCACTGTGGTCAGACAGAAAATAAATTCAAAAAGAAAAGAACTGTGGAGCATATAGCAGCTGGAAGGATTAAGATTTTTAAATTGAAGTAATTTACAAATCTGTTTAACTTTCTTGCACTAGTTTTATTTGAAAAAATGTTTTCTACTGGAGTACCCCTTGAAACCCAGGTAGAAATACTGTGTTAATAAAACCAGAAAATACACGTAACCTAGCCTTAGAAGGCTATGTCGTGTTCACTGCTTTGCTCAGTTTGCTAAGTATTGTAATGTGATAGATTTTATGGGCTCGTTCACTGCTGACTAGGATTTTTAGTGCACCAACTTGACACAGCACTGCAGCAGGTGACAGGCGTTCACTGTCTAAGTCAGTTCACTAATTAATGCTTTGCTCAACTTGCTTTAAAATTCTATAGGATTTGTGAAGGCTTTCTGGGATCAGTAGTCCTTGCTTCCTCTCTCAAAAATGGCAGTCACAATGCAGTGCATGGAGCTTTTTAACCCCTTAAGGACACAGGGCGTATCCATACGCCCCCGTTTCCAAGTCCTTAGGGACACAGGGTGTATGGATACGCCCTGCGCATTTCCAGCCGCTAGCTGGAGGGGAGCCGGTGCCGGATGCCTGCTGAAATCGTACAGCAGGCATCCCGGCATATCATTATGACCCCCCATGTCGACGATGGCCGCAGATCGCTGGACAATTCAGTCCAACGATCTGCGGCGTATTCCGGGTCAATCGGGTCTCCAGTGACCCGGAATTACTGGCTGATCGGGGCCGTCTACAGCCATAGCCAGCAGGGGTGAGGTGGCACTGGTGCCACCTCACGATCGCCCTGATTCGTCGGCCGGTTTCCCGGCCGACCAATCAGGGTGCCTGCTGCGGGTGTCACTCCCGCTCCGCCGCTCTTCCGGAGGATGGGTGCGGGAAGAAGACCCCCGGAGCTGGGGACCCCGATCCCCGGTGTCCCTGTTGGGATCGGGGCCCCAGGAGCGACGGTGGCGGCGAGGGACTGACCTGCGCGGTGGCGGCGTGGAGCAGCAGTAGGAGGTGAGTGACAGCCTCCTGCTGTTGCTTAGCAACAGCTCCCAGCATGCAAAAAGGGCATGCTGGGAGCTGTAGTTATGCAACAGCAGGAGGCAGACCACCACAACTCCCAGCATTCCCTTATGGGCATGCTGGGACTTAAAGTTTTGCAACAGCTGGAGGCACATTTTTTCTATGGAAAAGTGTACCTTCAGCTGTTGTATAGCTACAAGTCCCAGCTTGCACAATCAGCTGAAGTGCATGCTGGGAGTTGTAGTGGTGCATCTGCTGGTTGCATAACTACAACTCCCAGCATGCCCGTTGGCTGACGGTGACTGCTGAGAGTTGTAGTTTTGCAACAGCTGGAGGCACACTGGTTTTGAACACTGAGTTAAGTAGCAAAACAGTGTGTCTCCAGCTGTTGCATAAATACAAGTCCCAGCATGCCCTTCCGCTGTCCGTACATGCTGGGGGTTGTAGCTTTTGCAACAGCTGAAGGCACACTGGTTGCAAAACACTGGGTTTGTTACCAAACTCTGTGTTTCACAACCAGTGTGCCTCCAGCTGTTGCAAAACTACAACTCCCAGCATGCACTGATAGACAGTACATGCTGGGAGTTGGTTTTGCAACAGCTGGAGGTATTCCCCCCCCCCCCCCCCCCCCAATATGAACGTACAGGGTACACTCACATGGGCGGAGGTTTACAGTAAGTATCCGGCTGCAAGTTTGAGCTGCGGCAAATTTTCTGCCGCAGCTCAAACTGCCAGCGAGAAACTACTGTGAACCCCTGCCCGTGCGACTGTACCCTAAAAACACTACACTATACTAACACACAATAAAATAAAAAGTAAAAAACACTACATATACACATACCCCTACACAGCCCCCCTCCCCAATAAAAATGAAAAACATCTGTTACGCCACTGTTTCCAAAACGGAGCCTCCAGCTGTTGCAAAACAACTACTCCCAGTATTGCCAGATAGCCACTGACTGTCCAGGCATGCTGGGAGTTTTACAACAGCTGGAGGCACCCTGTTTGGGAATCACTGGCGTAGAATTCCCCTATGTCCACCCCTATGCAATCCCTAATTTAGGCCTCAAATGTGCATGGCACTCTCACTTTGGAGCCCTGTCGTACTTCAAAGCAACAGTTTAGGGTCACATATGGGGTATCGCCGTACTCGGGAGAAATTGTGTTACAAATTTTGGGGGGGTGATTTTCTGCTATTACCCTTTTTAAAAATGTAAAATTTTGGGGAAACCAAGCATTTTAGGTAAAAAAATTTTTTTTTTTACATATGCAAAAGTTGTGAAACCCCTGTGGGGTATTAAGGTTCACTTTACCCCTTGTTACGTTCCCCAAGGGGTCTAGTTTCCAAAATGGTATGCCATGTGGGTTTTTCTTTGCTGTCCTGGCACCATAGAGGCTTCCTAAATGCGGCATGCCCCCAGAGCAAAATTTGCTTCAAAAAAGCCAAATGCGACCTGTAGTGCGCCAGCAGAGCCCTTTTCACCCCCATATGGGGTGTTTTCTGAATCGGGAGAAATTGGGCTTCAAATTTTGGGGGGTATTTTCTGCTATTACCCTTTTTAAAAATGTAAAATTTTTGGGAAAACAAGCATTTTAGGTAATATTTTATTTTATTTTTTTACATTTGCAAAAGTCATGAAACACCTGTGGGGTATTAAGGCTCACTTAATTCCTTGTTACGTTCCTCAAGGGGTCTAGTTTCCAAAATGGTATTCCATGTGTTTTTATTTTTATTTTTTTGCTGTTTTGGCACCCTAGGGGCTTCCTAAAGGTGACATGCCCCCCAAAAACCATTTCAGAAAAATGTTCTCTCCAAAATCCCCTTGTCGCTCCTTCGCTTCTGAGCCCTCTACTGCGCCCGCCGAACACTTTACTTAGACATATGAGGTATGTGCTTACTTGAGAGAAATTGGGTAAAAAGTAAAAATTTTCTCCTTTTACCCCTTGCAAAAATAAAAAAAAATTGGGTCTACAAGAACATGCGAGTGTAAAAAATGAAGATTTGGAATTTTCTCCTTCACTTTGCTGCTATTCCTGTGAAACACCTAAAGGGTTAAAACACTTACTAATTGTCATTTTGAATACTTTGGGGGGGTTTAGTTTTTATAATGGGGTCATTTATGGGGTATTTCTAATATGAAGACCCTTCAAATCCACTTCAAAACTGAACTGGTCCCTGAAAAATATCGAATTTGAAAATTTTGTGAAAAATTTGAAAATTGCTGCTGAACTTTGAAGCCTTCTGGTGTCTTCCAAAAGTAAAAACATCTCAACTTTATGATGCAAACATAAAGTAGACATATTGTATATGTGAACCAAAAAGAAATTTAATTTGAATATCCATTTTCCTTACAAGTAGTAGCTTCAAAATTAGAAAAATGCTAAATTTTCAATTTTTTCATCAAATTTTGGGATTTTTCACCAAGAAAGGATGCAAGTTACCACCAAATTTTACCACTATGTTAAAGTAGAATATGTCACGAAAAAAAAAAATCTCGGAATCAGAATAAGTAAAAGCATTCCAGAGTTATTAATGTTTAATGTGACAGCGGTCAGATGTGCAAAAAATGCTCTGGTCCTTAAGGTGAAAAAGGGCTCGGTCCTTAAGGGGTTAAGGCTCTTAAACCCACCCCTATGCTGTGTCCTCATTGGCCAGGTAGCTGTACTGCACATAATACAAAGCAATAATTGGATAACCTAGGATCATGTGATCTCAGTGTTCGCAGTATTTCCTCTTTTCATTTAGGTGCCAAAAAGCCATGTGTTGCTCATCCCTTGTTATTAAAGGGGTACTCCGTCTCTAATACATCTTATCCCCTATCCAAAGGATAGGGAGTATCCCTTTAATATTGCCATAAGATGCTGTTCTCTCAAAGTTCAAAGCGTGACTGCGTTCGCTGGGCTTGCACATCTCTATTTATCAACTATCCACAGAACCACAATAACAAAGCTCCATAAATTATCTCAAGATAATAACTTATTGCCTATCCACAGCATAGGTAAAAAAAATGTGACCACCCAACCATTGGGAGAGGAACTGATTACAAAAATGGAGGCCCCTTGTCTCTCAAATGAATAAAGTGACAGCACACATGCAAGAACGTCACTCAATTCAATTGCTATGACAAGGTGCTTGACTATCTTTGGCATTGCCATTGTGGGTGAATGGAGCAGCAATTAAGCATGTGCTTTGTCATTCCATTTCTGTGAGGGACTGCTCCAGTAATAAGTGAGGTTCTCAGCAGTTGGGCCCACCTTGATCATATACAGTGGGGCAAAAAAGTAATTAGTTAGCCACCAATTGGGCAAGTTCTCCCACTTAAAAAGATGAGAGAGGCCTGTAGTAGGTATACCTCAACAATCAGAGACATCATGAGAAAAAAAAATCCATAGAATCACATTGCCTGCGGTTTTTTAAAGAATTTATTTGCAAATTATGTGGGAAAAAAGTATTTGGTCACCTATAAACAAGCAAGATTTCTGGCTCTCACAGACCTCTAACTTCTTTAACCCTTTAACCTGTTCAGGACGTAGGGCGTATGCATACGCCCTGCATCCCGAGTCCTTAAGGACGTAGGGCGTATGCATACGCCCGTGGGAATTCCGGTCCCCGCTGCTAGCTGGTTGGGGACCGGACCGGGATGCCTGCTGAAGTCATTTCAGCAGGCATCCCGGCACATCGCCGAGATGGGTCCTGAGACTCCCCCATGTCGGCGATTGGAGAAAATCGCATGTCAATTCAGATATGCAATTTTCTCCTATTCCGGGCTGATCGGGTCTCTGGTGACCCGATCACCCGGAAAATAGGGATGATTGGAGCTGTCAGTGACAGCCCCGATCATCCTGAGGGATAGGAGCGAGGTTGCAGCGCTGCGATCTCCTCCTATCCCCTGCCATTCGTCAGAAATTAGTTCTGACCAATGGCAGTGCACGACAGGGGGTTGCCATGGAAACCCTTCGCTCTGCCCACCCCTGGATGTCGGGCAGAACGGGGGGAGAAGATGCCGTGGGGACCGCCGATCATCGCTGGAGATCAGCAGCGCAGGTAGGGAAGCGACGGTGGGGGGGGGGGGGGCAGGGGCGAAGGAAGGTGGCAGTAAAGCGATCCTTACTGCTGCCCTTCTAGTGGTTGTCAAACTGCAACTCCCAGCATGCCCAGACAGCCAAAGGCTGTCTCGGCATGCTGGGAATTTTAGTTTTTCAACATCTGAAGATTCACAGTTTGGAGACCACTATTACAGTGGTGCCCAAACGGTAGCCCTCCACATGTTGCCAAACTACAACTCTCAGCATGCCTAGACTGCCCAGACATGCTGGGAGTTGTAGTTCTGTAACATCTGTCCCTTCAGATTTTGTAATTTTCATGAAAATTTTGAAAATTGCTGTTATACTTTGAAGCCCTCTAATTTTTTCAAAAAGTTAAAATATGTCCATTTTATAATGCCAACATAAAGTAGACATATTGTATTTGTGAATCAATATAACATTTATTTGGAATATCAATTTTCCTTACAATGGATAGAGTTTCTCCGAGACAATCGTGCTCAGGGGAAAAAAATTGGTGTCCAAAAAAGCGCTCTCTCCTCTGCGTCAGCTCGCGGGTATCGGATCCAAATGGTGGTCATGAAAAGAAATAGCCTTGCTCGGTGGAGTAGTTTAGTAATGGAGTTTTATTGAGAAAAATCACGGATAACGCGTTTCGAGGGGTGGGACCCCCTCTTCGTCAGATCCAATGATGTGGCATGTATGCAGAGGCCACTGATTTATACATGAAAAAGCCCGCGAAAATGCACGGCAAGAACATAAATGCAAACATGACCATAATTATAATATACATATGGGCTGTACCGTGTCAGCAGTGTTTACAACCCTCTGGCGGAGGTAAAACGGGAAAAACACAAATTCTGAAAATACATAGATACATCTCCCATAATAAAGATACTTAAAAGTATTGGGACCATTGGCCCTGCCCTCTGTATGAGAGGCAGTGTAGGTGTGAGTGATAGAGTGCTGCTTCCCGTAATCCGGTGACATGCAGAGATAGATGTGCGAGAGGATCGCGGCTGTCCATGGTATGGGAGACCTGGGTGAGTGTTTCCCATGTGGATCACATGTTAACATTACATTCTGAACAGGCCCGAGCTAGAATGAAGGGCTAGTTTTCTTCTTCTTCGGTGTGGTGTTTTTATAGGGGTAACGTATAGAGCTACCTCTCCAACAATCGGCCCCGTGGGAAGGCAGAGATGTAGCCAGGTCGTAGTCCCTGGAGGTTGGGTAAGGGAATTTTTGGTGGCAGAGATGTAGCAGGATCGCGACTCCCGGAGGTTTTTGCTACGGTGAGGGAACATTTAGTGAGATTCACCCTTTGTGGTGTATTATCCTCCAATGTAGGTGTGGCCATTTGGGAGAGGATCCCGTGGATATATGGCCTGACTGAAGTTCCTAAGGAGAGGATGATATGATGAAAAGAAGCGGTGCGGCAGTCAGAATAGGTGGGTCTGTAGTGTTTGGCTTTAGTGGATTAATTCAATGGCTTCATTCAATCCATGAGGCTGGAGAGATTCCAATCTGTAAATCCAATACATTTCTTTTTTTCCCAAAGCTTCCAAGCGATTGGTAATGTGTTCTGGGATGTAATCAATGGGCATGATGGAAAAGGTTTCTTTGATCTCATTGTGTTTAGTTGTGATGTGCCGTGATAGGCCATGGAGCATAAATCCCTTTTTCACATTGCATCTGTGTTGATTTAGTCTTTGATGTAATTTTTGCGTGGTCCTCCCCACGTATTGTTTTCCACAACAACAGTTGATGAGGTAGATGACAAACTGGGGTTGGCATGTCAGGTGGAATTGCAATTGGAAAGTTTCACCTGTGTGGTGGCTCTTAAAGTCGGTGCTGTGATCTGCTATGATGTTGCAGCAGAGACACCTCTTCTTGCCACATTTGAACACACCTTTTTTAAGGGTGGTCTCCTTAGTGCAACGTTTGGCTGGTCTTTGTTTTTTCAAGCGACTGGGCGCTATCATATTTCTAAGAGAGGGAGCTCTCCTGAATGTAAGCATAGGTTGAGAGGGCAGGATTTCTTTCAGGTAGGGGTCATTTTTTAAAAGACCCCAGTGTTTTTGTAGTATCTTTCTTATGTTGTAGTGGCCTGAGGAGTAGGTTGTTATAAAACTGTTCTTCCTTTCCGTGTTGTGTTTCAAACATTTATTTGGGTTCCCTCGATTTTCTTCTGATTTCTCCTTTTTACATTCTTCTTTTGGGTTTGCATCATTCGGAGTTGTTGACGGCACTCGAGGGGATGGTAAGCAGGATTCCTGAGTGAGTTTAAGTGCTTTCTGGAATGCATTTTCTACCAGGGTTTTAGGGTATCCTTTTAAAGCAAATCTGTTCTTTAGAATTTTTGATTGGTCAATGTATGTCTTTGTACTCGTGCAGTTTTTGCGCACCCGGCGAAATTGGCCATAAGGTATGTTTTGCTTCCATTTTGAGTAGTGGCCACTAAAGAACAGATTTGCTATAAAAGGATACCCTAAAACCCTGGTAGAAAATGCATTCCAGAAAGCACTTAAACTCACTCAGGAATCCTGCTTACCATCCCCTCGAGTGCCGTCAACAACTCCGAATGATGCAAACCCAAAAGAAGAATGTAAAAAGGAGAAATCAGAAGAAAATCGAGGGAACCCAATTAAATGTTTGAAACACAACACGGAAAGGAAGAACAGTAGTTTTATAACAACCTACTCCTCAGGCCACTACAACATAAGAAAGATACTACAAAAACACTGGGGTCTTTTAAAAAATGACCCCTACCTGAAAGAAATCCTGCCCTCTCAACCTATGCTTACATTCAGGAGAGCTCCCTCTCTTAGAAATATGATAGCGCCCAGTCGCTTGAAAAAACAAAGACCAGCCAAACGTTGCACTAAGGAGACCACCCTTAAAAAAGGTGTGTTCAAATGTGGCAAGAAGAGGTGTCTCTGCTGCAATATCATAGCAGATCACAGCACCGACTTTAAGAGCCACCACACAGGTGAAACTTTCCAATTGCAATTCCACCTGACATGCCAATCCCAGTTTGTCATCTACCTCATCAACTGTTGTTGTGGAAAACAATACGTGGGGAGGACCACGCAAAAATTACACCAAAGACTAAATCAACACAGATGCAATGTGGAAAAGGGATTTATGCTCCATGGCCTATCACGGCACATCACAACTAAACACAATGAGATCAAAGAAACCTTTTCCATCATGCCCATTGATTACATCCCAGAACACATTACCAATCGCTTGGAAGCTTTGGGAAAAAAAGAAATGTATTGGATTTACAGATTGGAATCTCTCCAGCCTCATGGATTGAATGAAGCCATTGAATTAATCCACTAAAGCCAAACACTACAGACCCACCTACTCTGACTGCCGCACCGCTTCTTTTCATCATATCATCCTCTCCTTAGGAACTTCAGTCAGGCCATATATCCACGGGATCCTCTCCCAAATGGCCACACCTACATTGGAGGATAATACACCACAAAGGGTGAATCTCACTAAATGTTCCCTCACCGTAGCAAAAACCTCCGGGAGTCGCGATCCTGCTACATCTCTGCCACCAAAAATTCCCTTACCCAACCTCCAGGGACTACGACCTGGCTACATCTCTGCCTTCCCACGGGGCCGATTGTTGGAGAGGTAGCTCTATACGTTACCCCTATAAAAACACCACACCGAAGAAGAAGAAAAACAGCCCTTCATTCTAGCTCGGGCCTGTTCAGAATGTAATGTTAACATGTGATCCACATGGGAAACACTCACCCAGGTCTCCCATACCATGGACAGCCGCGATCCTCTCGCACATCTATCTCTGCATGTCACCGGACTACGGGAAGCAGCACTCTATCACTCACACCTACACCGCCTCTCATACGGAGGGCAGGGCCAATGGTCCCAATACTTTTAAGTATCTTTATTATGGGAGATGTATCTATGTATTTTCAGAATTTGTGTTTTTCCCGTTTTACCTCAGCCAGAGGGTTGTAAACACTGCTGACACGGTACAGCCCATATGTATATTATAATTATGGTCATGTTTGCATTTATGTTCTTGCCGTGCACCCGGTAATTCGCGGGGATTTTCGTGGGCTTTTTCATGTATAAATCAGTGGCCTCTGCATACATGCCACATCATTGGATCTGACGAAGAGGGGGTCCCACCCCTCGAAACGCGTTATCCGTGATTTTTCTCAATAAAACTCCATTACTAAACTACTCCACCGAGCAAGGCTATTTCTTTTCATGACCACCATTTGGATCCGATACCCGCGAGCTGACGCAGAGGAGAGAGCGCTTTTTTGGACACCGATTTTTTTCCCCTGAGCACGATTGTCTCAGAGAAACTCTAACCATTGTATCCTCCAGACGTCCCAGACTCACAGGACGCCACGGTGTGAGCCACACCTCCTAAATTCAGCCATTCCCGTTGCACCGGGAGACAAGCACTACATGGTGTTGTGCCCAATGCACAACACCCCAAGGTGAGCAAAGACTGTTCGTACATCTTCTGCCCAGTGTATTAAGAACTACATTTACGGCACATTGTCGCGCTATTCTTTTTTGTTTCTATTTTTTCATATATCAAGTAATTTTCCTTACAAGCAGAGAGCTTCAAAGTTAGAAAAATTCTAAATTTTCCAAATTTTCATGAAATTTTGGGATTTTTCACCAAGAAAGGATGCAAGTAACGCCGAAAATTTAAAACTAACATAAAGTAGACTGTCACAAAAAAACAATCTCAGAATCAGAATAATCGGTAAAAGCATTGCAGAGTTATTAATGCTTAAAGTGACAGTGGTCAGAATTGCGAAAAAGGGCTGCTTCCTTAAGGTGAAAATGAGCTGCATCCTTAAGGGCTTAAGGACCAAGCCCATTTTCACCTTAAAGGGGTACTCCGCCCCTAGACATCTTATCCTCTATCCAAAGGATAGGGGATAAGATGTCAGATCGCTGCGGTGCCGCTGCTGTGGAGCCCCGGGATCCCCGCTGCGGCACTGCGCTATCATTACAGCACAGAGCGAGTTCGCTCTGTGCGTAATGACGGGCGATACAGGGGACGGAGCCGCGTGACGTCATGGCTCCGCCCCTCGTGACATCACGGCCCGTCCCCTTAATGCAAGTCTATGGCAGGGGGCGTGACGACCGCCACGCCCCCTCCCATAGACTTGTATTGAAAGGGGCGGGCCGTGACATCACGAGTGGTGGAGCCGCGACGTAACGATGCTCCGGCCCCTGTATTGCCCGTCATTACGTGCAGAGCGAAGTCGATCTGTGCTGTAATGATAGCGCAGTGCCGCAGCGGGGATCCCGGTTTAGGGTAATTTAGGGTAAAACCAGCATTTTTGTGAAAACATTTTTTTTTCATTTTCCCATCCAACTTCAATGAAAATTCGTCAAACACCTGTGGGGTGTTAAGGCTCACTATACCCCTTGTAACATTTCGTAAGGGTTGTAGTTTCCAAAATGGGGTCACATGTGGGTATTTATTTTTTTTGCGTTTATGTCAGAACCGCTGTAAAATCAGCCACCCCTGTGCAAATCACCAATTTAGGCCTCAAATGTACATAGTGCGCTCTCACTCCCGAGCCTTGTTGTGCGCCCGCAGAGCATTTTACGCCCACACATGGGATATTTCTGTACTCAGGAGAAATTGCGTTACAAATTTTGAGGGTCTTTTTTTCCTTTTACCGCTTGTGAAAATAAAAAGTATGGGGCAACACCAGCATGTTAGTGTAAACATTAAATTTTTTTTTACACTAACATGCTTGTGTAGCCCCCAACTTTACCTTTTCATAAGGGGTAAAAGGAGAAAAATCCCCCCAAAATTTGTAACGCAATTTCTCCCGAGTACGGAAATAACCCGTATGTGGCCCTAAACTGTTGCCTTGAAATACGACAGGGCTCTGGAGTGAGAGCGCCATGCGCATTTGAGGCCTAAATAAGGAATTTGCAATAGGGGTGTACCCGGTTACAAGGATGGGGCTTGTCTCCACCAAAACCCTATAAAAGTGTTTCCCAAACAGGGTGCCTCCAGCTGTAGCAAGCCAGGACAGTCTATGGCTGTCCGGCAACACTGAGAGTTGTGGTTTTGCAACAGCTGGAGGCACTGTTTAGGAATCACTGCCGTATGAGACGTTTTTTAATTTTTATTGGGGGGGGGGCAGTGTAAGGGGGTGTATATGTAGTGTTTTACTTTTTATTATTTGTTAGTGTAGTGTTTTTAGGGTACATTCACACAGGCGGGGGTTTACAGTAAATTTTCCGCTGGGAGTTTGAGTTGCGGCGGAAAATTTGCCGCAGCTCAAACTTGTAGAAGGAAACCCACTGTAAACCCGCCCGTGTGAATGTACCCTGTATATTCACATAGGGGGCACCCCAAACCTTTATCTGTGGCAAAATGACAACTCCCAGAATGCACTGACATGCGGGGAGTTATAGTTTTACAACAGCTGTAGGCACACTGGTGGGGAACCACTGAATTAGAAAACAGACTCTAGCTCAGTGATTCCAACCCATGTGTCTCCAGCTGTTGCAAAACTACAACTCCCAGCATGTACGGTCTGTCAGTGCATTCTGGGAGTTGTAGTTTTGCAACAGCTGGAGGTACACGGGTTGGAATTACTGAGTTAGGAAACAGACTCTAGCTCAGGGTTTCCCAACCAGTGTGCCCACAGCTGTTGCAAAGCTACAATTCCCTGCATGGCCAGACAGTTAGGGATGCTGGGCGTGTAGTTCTGCAATATCTGGCCCTTCAGATGTTGCAGAACTACAACTCCCAGCATGCCTGGACAGTCTGGGCATGCTAGGAGTTGTAGTTATGCAACAACTGGGGAAGAACAGTTTGGAGACCGCTAAGTAGTGGTCTCCAAACTGTAGCCCTCCAGATGTTGCAAAACTACAACTCCAAGCATGCCCAGACTGTCCAGGCATGCTCAGAGTTGTAATTCTGCAACATATGAAGGGACAGATATTGCAGTACTACATGCCCAGCATCCCTGACTGTCTGGCCATGCTGGGAATTGTACTTTTGCAACATCTGGAGGGCTACAGTTTGGAGACCACTGTATAGTGGTCTCCAAACTGTGCCACTTCAGATGTTCCAAAACTACAACTCCCAGCATGCCCAGACAGTCAGTGCATGCTGAAAGTTGTAGTTTTGCAACATCTGGAGGACCACAGTTTAGAGACCGCTACACAGTGGTCTCCAAACTGTGAACCTCCAGATGTTGCAAAACTACAACTCCCAGCATGCCCAGACAGCCTTTAGCTGTGTGGGCATGCTGGGAGTTGTAGTTTTGCAGCTTTTATAAGGCCACAGAGAAGATCACTTACCGCAATCTTCACTGCAGCCTTCTCCACGCCGCACTTTCCAGCTGCTCCTCCTGTGTCGATGCCTCCGCTGGTCCAGGATGCCTCCGTCGGTCTGGTAAGCCGGCCATGTTCCCCCCGCTCTGCCCCGACTTCGATCGGTGGGCAGAGCGGGGGAAATGAACTCTAACCCCCCCCCCCGTCCCCCCTCCTGCCATTGGTGGTCAGCCTGACCGACCAATGGCAGGGGATAGGAGGGGGTGGCAACACTGCCACCTCGCTCCTATCCTTTAGGATGGTCGGAGCTGGCTCTGATAGCTCCGATCATTCTTATTTTCCGATTGGCCCGGATCGTGGCAAATCGCAGGTCTGAATTGACATGGGGGGTCTCAGGACCCCCCTAGGCATTGCCACGGGATGCCTGCTGATAGATATCAGCAGTCATCCTGATCCAATCACTGCCCGGCGAGCTGCGGTGATCGGAAATATGGAGGGCGTATGGATACGCCCTCCCTCCTTAAGTGACGGGACGCGAGGGCGCATGCATACGCCCTTCGTCCCCAAGGAGTTAAGTACCAGGGAGCAAATGTGAACCTGTACGCCCTTGGTCATTAAGGCGTTAAAGCTCAACTGTCTTGAACTTCGGGCTATAACCTACACACAGCCTTTGTACTGTGTGCAGATAGTCTGCACAACACCGATTTTACCTTACTTCTGCCGGCTTATATCACCCCAAAAAATGCTTTTGATCGCAGCCACACACAGTCTGATAGACATGGCGCGAGGTACGCCGCTGCCATGCCCACCCCTGTATGTCAGCACTGGGACCGCTGTGTGATTGACACACAGATCCCAGCGCATGCGCCCCTCGGCTCAGCAGAGAGTGCATGTCCACTCTGCCTCTAGTAACAGGAACTGTCCTGCTTGTATTTGCAGGAGAGAAGAAAGAAGAAGCAAGAGGATAGCAGGCACAGAGTACAGTACATAAATTATAAGAGGTGCATATCTGAATAAACTTATTTTTGGCTTGCACGTTAGCTGAGCTGAGGGGCACATGTGCTTGGACATCACACAGCGGTCCCAGCGCTGACCTATGGGGAGGTGGGCGTGGCGGTGGCAGGGCATAGCGTACCTCACGCCTGTCCGACTGTGTGTGGCTGCGATCGAAATAATTTTTTGGGGTGATAACAGCTGGCAGAAATAAGGTAAAAATGTATATAAAAATATATAGCCCGATGTTCATGACAGTTGCGCTTTAAGAGTCTCCTCTGTCCTCCACTCCTTACCTGTATTAATGGCACCTGTTTAAACTTGTTATTAGTATAAAAGACACCTGTCCAAAACCTCAAACAGTCACACTCCAAACTCCACTATGGCCAAGACCAAAGAGCTGTCGAAGGACACCAGAAACAAAATTGTAGACCTGCACCAGGCTGGGAAGGCTGAATCTGCAATAGGCAAGCAGCTTGGTGTGAAGAAATCAACTGTTGGAGCAATTATTAGAAAATGGAAGACATACAAGAACACTGATAATCTCCCTCGATCTGGGGCTCCACCCAAGATCTCACCCCGTGGTGTTAAAATGATCACAAAAATGGTGTGCAAAAATCCCAGAACCACACAGAGAAGATGCTAGTGAATGACCTGCAGAGAGCTGGGACCAACGTAACAGGCTACCATCAGTAACACACTACGCTGCCAGGGACTCAAATCATGCAGTGCCAGACGTGTCCCCCTGCTTAAGCCAGTACATGTCCGGGCCCTTCTGAAGTTTGCTAGAGAGCATTTGGATGATCCAGAAGAAGATTGGGAGAATGTCATATGGTCCGATGAAACCAAAATAGAACTTTTTGGTAAAAACTCAACTTGTCATGTTTGGAGGAAAAAGAATGCTGAGTTGCAGCCAAAGAACACGATACCTGCTGTGAAGCATGGGGGTGAAAACATCATGCTTTGAGGCTGTTTTTCTGCAAAGGGACCAGGACGACTGATCCGTGTAAAGGAAAGAATGAATGGGGACATGTATCGTGAGATTTTGAGTGAAAACCTCCTTCCATGAGCAAGGGCATTGAAGATGAAATGTGGCTGGGTCTTTCAGCATGACAATGATCCCAAATACACCACCCAGCCAACGAAGGAGTGGCTTCGTAAGAAGCATTTCACGGTCCTGGAGCGGCCTAGCCAGTCTCAAGATCTTAACCCCATAGAAAACCTTTGTGGGAGTTAAAAGTCCATGTTGCCCAGCGACAGCCCCAAAACATCACTGCTCTAGAGGAGATCTGCATGGAGGAATGGGCCAAAATACCAACAACAGTGTGTGAAAACCTTGTGAAGAATTACAGGAAACGTTTGACCTCTATCATTGCCAACAAAGGGTATATAACAAAGTATTGAGATGAACTTCTGTTATGGACCAAATACTTATTTTTTTCTCATTATGTCTCTCATAGTTGAGGTATACCTATGATGAAAATTACAGGCCTCTCATCTTTTCAAGTGGCAAAACTTGCACACTTGGCTGGCTAAATACTTTTTGGCCCCACTGTACTTATCACTGAGCTTGTAGATAGGCAATAGGTTATAATCTTTAAAGAGCTTTCATAAGGTGGAGTAATGTATGTTTTATGACCTAATGGTAGTCAAACACTTTTAGGCTTTCTGCTACCTATGCCATGTTAACTTTCTATGGCATTCCCCTACCCGTTATATTGCCTATTGTTTACTAGGAAATAATGTGACACTGGAGAACGCATTAAGCACTAAATGATTTTATGGGGCTACAATATTTAGATCCTAGTGACATGAAATGTATTCCAATCTGAGGTAAAGTAAACTTAATAGCATGTAATTAATGATGAACCTTTTGTCCTTACTCAACAGATTCACAGTCTATTGTCAGGTTATTATTTGTATAAATGATTATACATCAATACTAAATAACAGCCCATGTAATCCAAGAATGTCACCTGATAGCAGTATTCACTTACAGTGATAAAAGACCAGAATTACTTTACAGATTTAACATCACTCTAATGAAATTTAGTATGGCTTTAATAGAAGCACTGTACTTGTACTAGAACACTGTGGTCTCTTCTTTTGTTTGCTCACAACCCAACATTGCTAATATCTGCTTCAATGACATGTCAGGAGTTGTCTAACTGTGCCCATTCACATTTAAAGAAGGTTAAAGGGGTATTCCAGGAAAAAAACTTTATTTTTTATTTTTTTTTAGATCAACTGGCTTCAAAAAGTTAAACAGATTTGTAAATCGTAATCCTTCCGATAGTTATCAGCTGCTGAAGTTGAGTTGTTTTTTCTGTCTGACAACAGTGCTCTGGACAGCTCCCGAGACAGGTGTCATCAGGGAGCCGTTAAACAGAAAAGAACAACTCAACTTCAGCAGCTGATAAATACTGGAAGGGTTTAGTTTTTTAATAATTTACAAATCTGTTTAACTTTCTGGAGCCAGTTGATATATATATATATAAGTTTTTTCCTGGAATACCCCTTTAATGTGTGAAATTTATGGGGGACTGGGAGAATGATATACATACTGACCTCTCTTTATGCCAATGGCATGGTTGCTGTGTGTCTGTTAGTAGGGGTAGTTGGCAAGTCTCCTTGGCAGAGATTATGTTTCCGAGGCTGCGCTGCTAGAGGTACTATGGCTAAGATTTATCAAACTGTGTGAGAGAAAAAATAGTGATTTTCCCATAGCAACCAATCACAGTTTAGCTTTCACTTTACCAGAGCTCATTATCTGAGCTGTGATTGGTTGATGGGGGGAAAATCACTATATTTTTTCTTTCACACAGTTTGATAAATCTGGGCCTAGGTATCACATGTGGTGGAGTTTTCCCATTGTCGCTGCTCTCTGACGACAGGTATTAGATATCTTGGTTGACACATTGCCCTGTACTGTCCCTGCCACACCTATATTTTGCCTCTTGGGGCATAGACCTAGTTGAAGTTGTCTGCCATATGTGAGGACTCTGTAGATAATTTCAATGTGGTCTGGGTACACTGGCTCTCTTCCTCTTATTGCCCAGAGTTGTCTCATTGCATGTCTCTTTATTGATCGGGGGGGGGGGGGGGAGGGGGTGTTCCCACTATTGTGCTATTTCCTTTATTAAAAGTAGCCTATACTGCATTCCTGATGCTGTATGCCTTTATATGTACTCATTATTGTTCACCTGTATGCCCATATACTCCCAGTACTCATCACATTGTGTTGTTTTTGTTGCCCTGTGGGGCTGTTGTTTATATCCTTATTTGATGCTTCCTTATCTGTATTGCTACCTTTACTTTTAATAAAGATTCTTTGTTTGACTGTAAGGTCAAAGTAGTTTTAAATGGTAAAATCTTCTTCCTTACCATGCCTGGGAGATATTTGGTCCCATCTGATAAGGCTGTAATCATGCCCATTCTGCGTGATTGAGATGGAGCAAAACAATGACACGGGCCGTTTCCAGGAGGCGCGATTGAAAAATGAGCAGACAAGACTAGAAACTTCAAACTTCATATCTTCACCATCACTGCCAGAAGGAAAATCTCCCAGCATGGTAATGAAGATTTTGTCATAGACCATGCGTTGCCATGTGCTATATGTGTTAAAATCGAATGGCCGGTTTTCTTTAGGCTAGGTTTCCACTTGTTTTTTTTTTTTTTGCAAAAACACCAACAATGCCGCATGCCATTTTTCTGTGGGAAAAACACTGCGGCCAGATGTTGGCAGGGAGTCAATAATCATACGCTTTTGGCATATCTTTTCCTGATCTCAGCGTTATGCTGTGATTTGGGACTCCATGGCAGTTTTCCCAAATCTAAGCATGCTGAAACTATGCCATACAGTTTCCAGCGCTGCCTTTCTGCTGTGTAGGTCGTGCAGGGTAAAGCAGAGATCTGTATAGATCACGGTTTTACTGTAAGGCCTTGCTGGGCTGAGCGCTATGCCTCAGCCTAGCAAGGAAAGAGTTAACTAGCGATGCTCAGCAGTACTAGTCAACTCCTTGGGGGGGGGATTATACATTATACAGACATCTAGATAGAGGGCTGTATAATGTATACAGTGAATAGACATCCACTTACCAGCCTCCTTCCTAGTCCAGGTCTCTTCTTGTGTAGCCCCACCGCTAGTGATGTAGCTCCTATAGTGACATCAACAAAAGTTCAAAGCCTGGAACGTGAGTGGTAAGAGTGGGATTGTTTTTAGCATGCTTTTAATATTATAAAGGCATGTTAAAAATGTATAATGTGAACAGACCTTTCCAAAGAGGGAGCATAAGGCTGGTTGGGAAGGCAGAGAATTGTAGTTTGGCAACAGCAATTGGGTCCCTGTTTGGGAACACACTGCTTAACGCCATGTATGGGCACTCTCCCCAAAAGAGAGCCGCCAAAATGTACTAATTTTTTTGTGTTTTTCTTTTCTTCTCCTTTCAGATACATGTATGTGGATGACTACTTTAGATTCCTTGGACTACTTCGATGACCAGAGTTTCAGGCTTAGTAATGGACAGAGTCTATTACTAAGCCAGTCTATTACTAAGCCATTAGCCCCAAAAATAGCTAGCGTTAATCTTCAAATACTACCCTTGTACCCAAAGACACAGGGGTACTGGGAAGAGCCGGTATGAACGGCCTGGGCACAGACAGTAACAGGCTAACGTTATTTAGGCTGGGGAGGGCTGTTCCTGCTTTGCTGGTATCTGGTTGAGAATGAAAATAAAGAAAAGCCCACGTTTTATTTTTTTGGTGTTTTTTTTTTTTATAAATAATGTTAAAAAAAAATACGTAGGGTCTATAGAGACAGCGCATTTCCAAGCAGTCCTCGACGTGTCTTGTTCTGCTGGCACCGCCAAAATTTAGTGTGTATGGGTGTGTATAGGTCCTATATTTAGCGTATTTAGTGTGTATAGGTCCTTAGAGTTCTAAAGCTGGACAGTCTTTAGTGGATCAAAACGAGTTTGTAAGTCTTAAACATACAAGCAAATGTGAGGATATCTGCATGGTAAAAACTGCCTGAACCCTTTTTTCTTAGGGAGACAAGCCACCACCAGAGCTGCCTAGCCTTGGACTACCTCTCTTTACATTAAGAACACATGAACGCTTGGCCAAGCTGTATATATAGGGTGATCAGGAAAGATAGAGTTCAGCCAATTGCTATGCCAGGTGTATAGTTACCTTTATTCTTTAACCCCTTAAGGACTCAGCGCATTTTGGCCTTAAGGACTCAGACAATTTAATTTTTACGTTTTCATTTTTTCCTCCTCGCCTTCTAAAAATCATAACTCTTTTATATTTTCATCCACAGACTAGTATGAGGGCTTGTTTTTTGCGCGATCAGTTGTCCTTTGTAATGACATCACTCATTATATCATAAAATGTATGGCGCAACCAAAAAACACTATTTTTGTGGGGAAATTAAAACGAAAAACGCAATTTTGCTAATTTTGGAAGGTTTTGTTTTCACGCCGTACAATTTCTGGTAAAAATGACGTGTGTTCTTTATTCTGAGGGTCAATACGATTAAAATGATACCCATTATTATATACTTTTATATTATTGTTGCGCTTAAAAAAAATCACAAACTTTTTAACCAAATTAGTACGTTTATAATACCTTTATTTTGATGACCTATAACTTTTTTATTTTTCCGTATAAGCGGCGGTATGGGGGCTCATTTTTTGCGCCATGATCTGTACTTTTTTTTGATACCACATTTGCATATAAAAAACTTTTAATACATTTTTTATAATTTTTTTTTTAATAAAATGTATTAAAAAAGTAGGAATTTTGGACTTTTTAAATTTTTTTTCGTTCACGCCGTTCACCGTACGGGATCATTAACATTTTATTTTAATAGTTCGGACATTTACGCACGCGGCGATACCAAATATGTCTATAAAAAATGTTTTTTACGCTTTTTGGGGGTAAAATAGGAAAAAACGGACGTTTTACTTTTTTATTGGGGGAGGGGATTTTTCACTTTTTTTTTACTTTTACTTTTACATTTTTTTTTACACTTGAATAGTCCCCATAGGGGACTATTCATAGCAATACCATGATTGCTAATACTGATCTGTTCTATGTATAGGACATAGAACAGATCAGTATTATCGGTCATCTCCTGCTCTGGTCTGCTCGATCACAGACCAGAGCAGGAGACGCCGGGAGCCGCACGGAGGAAGGAGAGGGGACCTCCGTGCGGCGTTATGAATGATCGGATCCCCGCAGCAGCGCTGCGGGCGATCCGATCGTTCATTTTAATCGCGAACTGCCGCAGATGCCGGGATCTGTATTGATCCCGGCACCTGAGGGGTTAATGGCGGACGCCCGCGAGATCGCGGGCGTCGGCCATTGCCGGCGGGTCCCTGGCTGCGATCAGCAGCCGGGATCAGCCGCGCATGACACGGGCATCGCTCCGATGCCCGCGGTTATGCTTAGGACGTAAATGTACGTCCTGGTGCGTTAAGTACCACCTCACCAGGACGTACATTTACGTCCTGCGTCCTTAAGGGGTTAAGCTGCATTTATTCTGGACGTCCAATCGTCTCGGGAAGAAATTCAATTACGTCCCATAATTCTGTCTTTTTGGACAAAGTGCTACGACCCTTTGCGGTTAATACTAGGTCATATGTGAAGGATACATCAGACTTTTTGGATAAGATAGCAGGGGCAGAAATACCCGAGGGAGCTGTCATTGCCTCATTTGATGTGATCAGCCTCTACACCTCTATACAACATAATGGGGGTGTAGAAGCTGTCACTAGATGTTTACAAAATGCTCAATTCCCCGCAGACAGTATTGACTTCCTTATTTCCCTACTTAGACTGGTGCTTGAGAATATTTATTTTCTATTTGATAAGTAGTTTTTTTTTTTTTTTTTACAAAAACGTGGCACCACTATAGAGAGTAACATAGCGCCAACTTCCGCTAATATGTATATGGCATTTATTGAGGAGATGTTGGTCTATGTATCACACCACTTCAGGAAGGTCCTGGGGTGGTGGCGGTACATAGACGACATCTTCCTCATTTGAATGGGGGAGGTGTTTTTTTTTTCTTCGGTTTCTCACTCTACTGACTAAGTTTTTTGGATGTCTTGTTTACAATTAAGGAAGGAAGATTGGGCACTGACCTTAATTAATGTTTGTCTTGTTTTTCTTTATAGGTGGAAGATGGGATGTATCACACTACTCACATGATGATGAATTGTTGTATTGTTTTTCAGTTAAAATATTTTTTCATTTGACTATGGTTCATGGAGGTATATGAGGTAGTGGTTTGATACAGCATGGTGTTATTTCCTTTGTTCCCCCCCCCCCCCCTTTTTTTTTTTCCAATTGATTTAATAAAAATCTTATTTATTCATTTAATTTTATATTTTTAGTATATTTTAGTTTGCCAATTCACGTGTGCAGTGATGACCCACTTATCCCGGTGTGGATGGATATTGAATGGAATTAATTCTGGACCAAGAGAATCATATTGGTGTTTTCCTGGTTGTGCTGTTTGGCACATTGTGCCCATTGATTTGCTGGGCATGATGTGCCTATGGGCACGCAGCATCGAACTTGGCCCTGTTAATTTAGGGTTGGGGACAGCACTGGAAATATACCATGTTACTGTGTTCGTATGGTATGTATGGTATCATCTAAAAAAGAAAAAAAGGTTTCCCAAGCAAATAAATGGTAAAATATTCTAAATATCTTAGTGTTAATCTGATCCCCAAATAAATAAGTAATAATTATACTCCATCTATGTTAAGGTATTCGCTTAATGTTGATCCAGGGGAAGGTAAAGTGAATCCCTTTTGAGATACTTAACAATTGTACTCAGTGCTTTAATGTAACACGATCCTGTTAATTCTGTGTAAAATACACATCATCTGAAAGTATGAATTTACTGATTGTGCCTTGCAGAGGTTGTGCATTTTTCAATGAGAGGAAGTGATATTCTTTTTCCTTTTTCTCATGAGATAAATCCAAAACAGGAATGTCCAAACGGATACCATATGTTTAGTTCCATCTACTCACTGACAATAGTTAAGAAAAAATACAAAGGGAAAGTTGTGTATAAGCTTTTACTGAACAGCAGACTTCACTATTCAGTATCTACATGTACAGTCATGGCCGTAAATGTTGGCACACCTGAAATTTTTCTAGAAAATGAAGTATTTCTCACAGAAAAGGATTGCAGTAACACATGTTTTGCTATACACGTTTATTCCCTTTGTGTGTATTGGAACTAAACCAAAAAAAGGAGGAAAAAAAGCTAATTGGACATAATGTCACACCAAACTCCAAAAATGGGCTGGACAAAATTATTGGCACCCTTAACTTAATATTTGGTTGCACACCCTTTGGAAAACATAACTGAAATCAGTTGCTTCCTATAACAATCAATAAGCTTCTTACACCTCTCAGCTGGAATGTTGGACCACTCTTCCTTTGCAATCTGCTCCAGGTCTCTTATTGGAAGGGCGCCTTTTCCCAACAACAATTGATCTCTCCACAGGTGTTCAATGGGATTTAGATCTGGACTCATTGCTGGCCACTTCAGAACTCTCCAGCGCTTTGTTGCCATCCATTTCTGGGTGCTTTTTGACATGACGTATGTTTGGGGTCATTGTCCTGCTGGAAGACCCGAGATCTCGGAAGCAAACCCAGCTTTCTGACACTGGGCTGTACAGTGGGACTCAAAATCTGTTGGTAATCTTCAGATTTCATGATGCCTTGCACACATTCAAGGCACCCAGTGCCAGAGGCAGCAAAACAACACCAAAACATAATTGAATGATGTGCTTTACCAAAAAGCTCTATCTTGGTCTCATCTGTCCACAAGACGTTTTCCCAGAAGGATTTTGGCTTACTCAAGTTCATTTTGGCAAAATGTAGTCTTTCTTTTATATGTCTCTGTGTCAGCAGTGGGGTCCTCCTGGGTTTCCTGCCAAAGCGTTTAATTTCATTTAAATGTCGACAATTCGCGCTGACACGGATGCTCCCTGAGCCTTCAGGACAGTTTGAATATCTTTGGAACTTGTTTGGGGCTGCTTATCCACCATCTGGACTATCCTGCGTTGACACCTTTCATCAATTTTTCTCTTCCGTCCACACCCAGGGAGATTAGCTACAGTGCCATGGGTTGTAAACTTCTTGATAATGTTGCGCACTGTGGACAAAGGCAAATCTAGATCTCTGGAGATGGACTTGTAACCTTGAGATTGTTGATATTTTTCCACAATTTTGGTTCTCTAGTCCTCAGACAGTTCTCTTTTCCATGCTTAGTGTGGCACACACAGACACACAATGCAAAGACTAAGTGAACTTCTCTCCTTTTTATCTGCTTTCAGGTGTCATTTTTATATTGCCCACACCTGTTACTAGGTCTAGGTGAGTTTAAAGGAGCATCACATGCTTGAAACAATCTTATTTTTCCACAATCTTGAAAGGGTGCCAATCATTTTGTCCAGCCCATTTTTGGAGTTTGGTGTGACATTATGTCCAATTAGCTTTTTTCTCTCCCTTTTTTGGTTTAGTTCTAATACACACAAAGGGAATAAACATGTGTATAGCAGAACATGTGTTATTGCAATCCTTTTCTGTGAGAAATACTTCATTTTCTTGAAAAACTTCAGGGGTGCCAACATTTATGGCCATGACTGTAGATATGAATCTGACCTATGGGTGCCCCTTCCCCCTGACCTGTACACCCTCCTCTGGAAATCTTGCACAAACTTAGGTTATGATATTTACAGAGGATCTATCCGCTCTCCTGAACTGTTTTACTAAATACTTATATTCTCCATTACATAATTCTAAAAAAAAAAATCTTAAAACTTTGCAGCATTCCTCTGTTATTCCTCCTGGAAAAGTATGATTATAATCACAGCACACTAAAGGTGCTCATACATTTTAATAACTGTCTGATGACAGTGATCTTTCCCGACCTCCCTAAACACATAAGCCTTTATGTGTTGTCTATAAGGAAGGGAGAGGTAAGCCACAGCCAGACAGCTCTGGCGCTTACTTCCTCCCAGAACAATATGGTCAGATGGAAAAGCACGCCCAACCCTCCTTTTCACCAACGTCATCTGTCGGTGGAGAGTTGGGAGGCTGCCATACACCTTAGACAGTTGGCAGGTTTGTCTAACTTTAGTGTAAGGTGTATGGGCACCGTTACACTCTTATCAGTGTCGGCAAGTGTGGGGACATACCTTATTGACAAAAAGGGGTGTTAAAACAACAGCTGTCATTTTATTCATACATTTCCAGGAGAAATGTATAGTTTTATGAAATATGCTCCAACATTGTTATTTTATAGAAAATACAAGTATTCTCTAACGTAGACATGGCAGAGACGGCAGATCATCTCTATTTATAGACATCACTTTTCCAGGCAGATTTTCAGCAGGTCTTCTGTAACTTCCACTTGGGACCTTATAAAAAGCTCATATCAATACTTGCATATTGTTCCTCCCTCCATTTATTTTTACCCACAGAGATAATAGTTCCATTTTTCGATAGATATCTAGCTAAACCGAATTAGGCTTTTAATTCAACCTAACAGGTTCCCTTTCACAAATATCACTCTAGATATCTAGCGATGGTTCTATTATCCCCGCTTTATTACTATGTACTACACCCTTATCTGTTATAACTCTGTAAATGTTTTGTGTGGTTTCTGACATTTGAATGCACATGCTATTTTGTTTATTATATATTTATTTCTAATTAGAAATATTTACTTTACATCTGTTATAACCGTTTTCTATTCACATTAAAGGGGTATTACACTGCTCAGTGTTTGGAACAATCTGTTCCGAACGCTGGAGCCAGGAGCTCGTGACATCATAGCCCCACCCCTCATGACATCACACTCCGCCTCCCTCATTGCAAGATCCTCTAGTTCTTTTCCACGAGGTGACATGTTAAACTTCCAGTGCAGTGACCAGTATAAGGCTGGGTTCACACTACGTTTTCTCCCATACGGGAGCGCATACGGCAGGGGGGAGCTAAAAGCTCGCGCTCCCGTATGTCACCGTATGCGCTCCCGTATGCCATTCATTTCAATGAGCCGACTGGAGTGAAACGTTCGGTCCGGTCGGCTCATTTTTGCGCCGTATGCGCTTTTACAACCGGACCTAAAACTGTGGTCAACCACGGTTTTAGGTCCGGTTGTAAAAGCGCATACGGCGCAAAAATGAGCCGACCGGACCGAACGTTTCACTCCAGTCGGCTCATTGAAATGAATGGCATACGGGAGCGCATACGGTGACATACGGGAGCGCGAGCTTTTAGCTCCCCCCTGCCGTATGCGCTCCCGTATGGGAGAAAACGTAGTGTGAACCCAGCCTTAGAGAGTGTAAGAGTGATAACATCAAATTTAAGACACCTGCTCCCCATTCACACCTGAAACCTTGGAACAATAAAACTGTCACATGGCACAGGGGAGGAAAAATAGCTAGTTAGGCCCAATGTTTTCACTTAGGGGGTGTACTCACTTTTGTTACCAAGGTTTACACATTAATGGCGTGGTGTGTTGAGTTATTTTGTGGGGACACAATATTAAACACTTATACAGGCCGTGCAGAGTGTCATATCTTGTAGCAGAGTGTCATATCTTAAAGGGGTACTCCGGTGAAAAACGTTTTTTTTTAATTTATTAACTGGTGCCAGAAAGTTAAACAGATTTGTAAATTACTTCTATTAAAAAATCTTAATCCTTCCTGTACTTATTAGCTGCTGAATACTACAGTGGAAATTCTTTTCTTTTTGAAACACAGAACTATCTGCTGACATCATGAGCACAGTGCTCTCTGCTGACATCTCTGTCCATTTTATGAACTGTCCAGAACAGCATATGTTTGCTATGGGGATTTCCTTTTACCCTGGACAGTTCCTAAAATGGACAGAGATGTCAGCAGAGAGCACTGTGCTCATGATGTCAGCAGACAGCTCTGTGTTTCAAACGGAAAATAATTTCCACTGTAGTATTCAGCAGCTAATAAGTACAGGAAGGATTAAGATTTTTTAATAGAAGTAATTTACAAATCTGTTTAACTTTATGGCACCAGTTGATTTAAAAAAAAAAGTTTTTCACCGGAGTACCCCTTTAAGCGTTGTCACATGAAAAGATGTACTAAAATATTTACAAAAATGTGAGTGGTACTGTGAGTCTTCCTAAACATTGTTCTAGGCCAGGGATCGGCAACTCCTGACACGCATGCCAATCCTGGCACGCGTGCTTTTGAGTGGCACGCGGGGCCGGCTCCAGTCGGAGAGGCGCTTGCTCCGCTAATGGGGATCCAGGACACTTGTCCCGGATCCCGAAGAGAGCGAGTGCCGCTTTAAGCTGTGTGTGCACACGCACGCCCAGTTAAAGGTTCCTCTCCTCACTGAGAGGAGACCTGAGACCTGTTTCTTTCTTAATCATCCTGGAATCTGCAGAGCAGGGGACAGGGGGGGGGGGGATGGGGGTGCAAGTAATGATGGGGGGGGGGTGCAAGTGATGATGGCGGGGTGCAAGTGATGATGGGGGGCTGCAAGGGATGATGGCGGGGTGCAAGTGATGATGGCAGGGTGAAAGTGATGATGGGGGGTGCAGGTGATGATGTTGGGGTGCAAGTGATGATGGGGAGGTGCAAGTGATGATGGGAAAGGTGCAAGTGATGATGGGGAGGTGCAAGTGATGATGGGAAAGGTGCAAGTGATGATGGGGAGGTGCAAGTGATGATGGGAAAGGTGCAAGTGATGATGGGGAGGTGCAAGTGATGATGGGAGAGGTGCAAGTGATAATGGGGGGGAAGGGGGTGCAAGTGATGATGGGGCAAAGGGGGGGTGCAAGTGATGATAGGGGAAGAGGGGTGCAAGTGATGGGGGTTGCAAGTGACGGGGGAAGGGGGTGCAATTGGGTCTGGACCTGGGGTCTGTTATGTAAGGGGTGAAGGGTCAGTATTGTGGTGGGTGGTGATTCTGGGGTCTGTATTATGGTGGGGTCTGATTCTGGAGTCTGTATTATGGTGGGTGGTGATTCTGGGGGTCTGTATTATGGTGGGGTCTGATTCTGGAGTCTGTATTATGGTGCGGACTTATGGTGGGGTCTGATTCAGGGGACTGTATTATGGTGGGTGGTGTTTCTGGGGTCTGTATTCTAGTGGGGACTGATTCAGGGGTCTTTATTATGGTGGGAACTGATTCAGGGGTCTGTATTATGGTGAGGTCTGATTCTTGGATCTGTATTATGGTGCGGGCTGATTCTGGGGGTCTGTATTATAGTGAGGTCTGATTCTGGGGTCTGTATTATGGTGGGGTCTGATTCTGGGGTCTGTATTATGGTGGGGACTGATTCTGGGATCTGTATTGTGGTGGGGACTGATTCTGGGGTATGTACTATGATGCAGACTGATTCTGGGATCTGTATTATGGTGGGGTCTGATTCTGGGGTCTGTATTATGGTGGGGTCTGATTCTGGGGTCTGTATTATGGTGCGGACAGATTCTGGGGGTTTGTATTATGGTGGGGTCTAATTCTTGGGTCTGTATTATGGTGGGGTCTGATTCTTGGATCTGTATTATGGTGCGGACTGATTCTGGGGTCTGTATTGTGATGGGGACTGATTCTGGGGTCTGTATTATAGTGAGGTCTGATTCTGGGGTCTGTATTGTAGTAGGGACTGATTATGTGGTCTGTATTATGGTGGGGACTGATTCTGGGGTCTGTATTATGGTGGGGTCTGATTCTGGGGTCTGTATTATAGTGAGGTCTGATTCTGGGGTTTGTATTGTAGTAGGGACTGATTCTGGGGTCTGTATTATGGTGGGGTCTGATTCTGGGGTCTGTATTATGGTGGGGTCTGATTCTGGGGTCTGTATTATGGTGGGGACTGATTCTGGGGTCTGTATTATGGCGGGGACTGATTCTGGGGTCTGTATTATAGTGAGGTCTGATTCTGGGGTCTGTATTATAGTGAGGTCTGATTCTGGGGTCTGTATTATAGTGAGGTCTGATTCTGGGGTCTGTATTGTAGTAGGGACTGATTCTGGGGGTCTGTATTATGGTGGGGTCTGATTCTGGGGTCTGTATTATAGTGAGGTCTGATTCTGGGGTCTGTATTGTAGTAGGGGCTGATTCTGGGGTCTGTATTATGGTGGGGACTGATTCTGGGGTCTGTATTATAGTGAGGTCTGATTCTGGGGTCTGTATTATAGTGAGGTCTGATTCTGGGGTCTGTATTATAGTGAGGTCTGATTCTGGGGTCTGAATTGTAGTAGGGACTGATTCTGGGGTCTGTATTATGGTGGGGACTGATTCTGGGGTCTGTATTATTGTGGGGTTTGATTCTGGGGTCTGTATTATGGTGGGGACTGATTCTGGGGTCTGTATTATTGTGGGGTTTGATTCTGGGGTCTGTATTATGGTGGAGTCTGATTCTGGGGTCTGTATTATGGTGGGTGGCGATTCTGGGGTCTGTATTTTGGTGGAGTCTGATTCTGGGATCTGTATTATGGTGGAGTCTGATTCTGGGGTCTGTATTATGATGGGGATCTGATTCAGGGGTCTGTATTATGGTGGGGTCGGATTCTGGGGTCTGTATTATGGTGGGGTCTGATTCTGGGGTCCATATTATGGTGGGGTAAGATTCTGGGGTCTGAATATGGTGGGTGGTGATTCTGGGGTCTGTATTATGGGAGTCTGATTCTGGGGTCTGTATTATGGTGGAGTCTGATTCTGGGGTCTGTATTATTGTGGGGTTTGATTCTGGGGTCTGTATTATGGTGGAGTCTGATTCTGTGGTCTGTATTATGATGGGGTCTGATTCTGGGGGTCTGTATTATGGTGGGGTCTTATTCTGTGGTTTGTATTATGGTGGAGTCTGATTCTGGGGTCTGTATTATGGTGGGTGGCGATTCTGGGGTCTGTATTATGATGGGGTCTGATTCTGGGGTCTGTATTATGATGGGGTCTGATTCTGGGGTCTGTATTATGGCACAGACTGATTCTGGGATCTGTATTATGGTGGGGTCTGATTCTGGGGTCTGTATTATGATGGGGATCTGATTCTGGGGTCTGTATTATAGGAGTCTGATTCTGGGGTCTGTATTATGATGGAGTCTGATTCTGGGGTCAATATTATGGTGGGATAAGATTCTGGGGTCTGAATATGGTGGGTGGTGATTCTGGAGTCTGTATTATGGGAGTCTGATTCTGGGGTCTGTATTATGGTGGGTGGTGATTCCGGGGTCTGTATTATTGTGGGTGGTGATTCTGGGGTCTGTATTATGGTGGGGTCTGATTCTGGGGTCTGTATTCTGGTGGGTGGGGATTCCGGGGTCTGTATTGTGGTGAGGACTTATTCTGGGGTCTGTATATGTTGAGGACTGATTATGGGGTTGGTATTATGGCAGGTGGTGATTATGGGGTCTGTATTGTGGTGTGGACTGATTCTGGGGTCTGTATTATACAGGTCTTTACTGGTTGCTCAGACTGTAAGGTCCTTACAGCGAGAACAATATGTAGGGATAATTCTGTAAAAAACCCACCCTGTGACAAGCCACGCACCCACAAACCCCACCAACAGCAAGCCACACCCACAACAAGCCACACCCATGTTGCCGACACACCAAGCGACATCCCAAAAAAATGTGGGCACAGCACTACCAAAAGGTTGCCTACCCCTGTACTAGGCCAAGTAAATCTCTTTATTGCAATGGTATACCCTAATTCCTGTGGCCTCTTTCAGCAGAGTATTGTGCCCTGCCACACTGCACACATTGTTCTGAAAAGGTTAGAGGAACACGACAAAGCATTAAAACTGTAGACTTGGCATCTAAATTTCCCATATTTCTGATCAAGTATATGTATGTATATGTGCTGGACAAACAAGTCTGATCCATATAGGCCCCGAGATTTAAATTTAGCAGCACAACAGAAATCTACGGATGAAGCTCTAACATAATGAAATGTACGTCAGGTTGGTGGACGCACTTTTCATGTCACTTGGTCCTATTTATAGCTTGTCTAAAATCTGTTTATATACTTGCATATTAGATTCATATTTATTAATATTTGTCTATTGCCTTAGACAGCAGACTGACCATCCCCCTTCTTATTCACCCCCCTACTTGGCTGCGGGGGATCCACTTGGAGTTAGAATGGTATTTGGGGACAATACATATCTGCATTTGATTTGTATATATAACTTTTACCGACTTGCCGTAAGTCTGTTTCTTCTCTGCTGTGAGAAGGGTTTCCATATTGATATCAGTCTTATATTTGCATGCCATTTAAATTGCCATGTTAGTTGTTTTTTTTTTCTTTTTTATAAAGCTCCTTTTTAGACTTGGCAACTTTTTTTTTTCTCACAAAGGAACCTACGGTACACAACATTGTGCTAGCGGTTTTAATGTTATGGCTGAATACAGTTGCATTATAGACCACTGCAGTGTATTTGTATAGGAGAGTTTTCAGCAACTCTACAGGCTGTGTTCACAAGACCATGTTATTCTACTGAAGAATTCTGAGTTTTTGGACACGGTATTAGTTGACATTCCCATGTGGCGGTCCTAACATTCCTGTGCAATATTACTAAGTTTGGCATTACGTTTACATCCTATGTATTTTGTATCAGAGGCAATCTACTTTTTTACCATTTGATGTAATTTTCCCCTATGTTTTAGGAAGGTTTTTAACCTTTCCAATGCTAAATTTAGTTCATCAATCAGATATCACTGTAGCCAACTAGATTAGACAGATAATACTGTGCATTTAAGGGAGGAAAACATGACTCAATGCAACCTTGTAATTTCCTAAGGGGTTATCTCCAACCCAATAAGTTTTTTTAATTATTCCAGGTATGAACTCAACCCTTCTGCCTTTGACCCTTTAAGTACAGTGGGGATCAAAAGTTTGGGCACCCCAGGTAAAAAATTGTATTAATGTGCATAAAGAAGCCAAGGAAAGATGGAAAAATCTCCAAAAGGCATCAAATTACAGATTAGACATTCTTATAATATGTCAACGAAAGTTAGATTTTATTTCCATCATTTACACTTTCAAAATAAGAGAAAACAAAAAAATGGCGTCTGCAAAAGTTTGGGCACCCTGCAGAGTTAATATCTTGTACTGCCCCCTTTGGCAAGTATCACAGCTTGTAAACGCTTTTTGTAGCCAGCCAAGAGTCTTTCAATTCTTGTTTGATGTATCTTTGCCCATTCTTCCCTACAAAAGTCTTCCAGTTCTTTGAGATTTCTGGGCTGTCTGTCACGCACTGCTCTTTTAAGGTCTATCCATAGAATTTAAATTATGTTGAGGTCAGGAGATTGTGAAGGCCATGGCAAAAGCTTCAGTTTATGCCTCTTGATGTAATCCCCCGTGGATTTTGAGGTGTGTTTAGGATCATTATCCATTTGTAGAAGCTATCCTCTCTTTAACTTCAGCTTTTTCACAGATGGCATCAAGTTAGCATTCAAAATTTGCTGAAATTTTATTGAATCCATTTTTCCTTCTACTTGTGAGATGTTCCCTGTGCCACTGGCTGCAATACAACCCCAAAGAATGATTGATCCATCCCCATGCTTAACAGTTGGACAGAGGTTTTTTTTTCCTTTCATTCTGTTCCCCTTCTTCTCCAAATGTACCTTTGCTCCTTCCGGCCAAAAAGTTCAATTTTAACCTCATCAGCCCACAGAACTTGTTTCCAAAATGCATCAGGCTTGTCTATATGTTCATTTGCAAAGTTCAAATGCTGATTTTTGTGGTGAGGACGTAGAAGAGGTTTTCTTCTGATAACCCTTCCATGAAGAACATATTTGTACAAGTATCTCTTTATAGTGGAATAGTGTACCACAACTCCAGTGTCTGTCAGATCTTTCTGGAGGGATTGTACAGTCAAACGTGGGTTTTGAATTGTTTTCCTCACAATCCTGCGAGCTGTTCTGTCTGATATTTTTCTTGGTCTTCCAGATCTTGCTTTAATTTCCACTGTTCCTGATGACTGCCATTTCTTAATTACATTCCGAACAGAGAATATTGACATCTGAAAACGTTTTGCTATCTTCTTATAGCCTTCTCCAGTTTTGTGAGCGTCAACTATTTTCAGTTTCAGATTTCTAGACAACTGCTTAGAAGAACCCATGGTGCTGATTGTTGGGGCAAGGTCAGATGAGTCTGGGCATTTAAAACCTTTGAGATTGACATCACCTGGTCTTCCCAGGTGAGAACAATCCATGACACTGGCAGGTCTCAGCTTTGCAAAGGGGGCAGTGCATGCTATAAATTCTGCAGGGTTCCCAAACTTTTGCAGACACCATTTTTTAGTTTTCTGTTATTTTGAAAGTCTAAATGATGGAAATAAAATCTAACTTTTGTTGACATATTATAAGAATGTCTAATCTGTAATTTGATGCCTTTTGGAGATTTTTCCATCTTTCCTTGGCTTCTTTATGCACATTAATACAAATTTTTACCTGGGGTAACAAATTGAAGCTAGTACTTCCCTTGTACCTTCATTAGTTTCTTTGCAACAGTACCTTTAGGCTGCAATTCCACTAAGGTTTTTCACAGAAAAACGTCCCAAAAAAACGCCCATTCTGCTGCACAGCGTTTTTTTCAGTGAAAAAACGCTGCGGCCAGATGTTAGCTGTAGGTCAGTAGGGAACTGCAAAATGCCATATAGTTTTTCAGCTATTTTTGGCACCTTGGCAGTTTTTCAAAAATGATCTCTTGTTGAGACTTTGCTGTTTTTTTCAGGAAAATCTTGGCGTTTTCCTCCCATAGAAGTCTATGGGAGTGAAAAAACACCAAGAAAAACTCAGTGTGGGTTTTAACTTTGGCGTTTTTGCAGGCGGTTTTTATTCTTTTTGGACTTTAGCTATCTAAAAAGGGGATGGAGATACCTTTTTTTATTAAAATTTTGTAGTGTACCATAAAAAAAAAAAAAAGATACAATAGTGATGGAAAAAATAGTATTTAACGAAATTTATATTTTTATAACAAAAGTTTTATTAATTTTTAAACAGGGATCAATTTATGTGGGCGGGCAGGGAACTAAAAATGTAGCCGACAATATTAAAAATGTAGAAAGGGGCCATTTAAATGTAAAAATAATATATATATATTTTTTAATTAATTTTGTTAAACTTTTTATTAGTAATGTACCATATATCCCGGCGTATAAGACGACTTTTTAACCCCGAATTTTCTTCTGAAAAGTCGGGGGTCGTCTTATACGCCGGGTATTGAGGTCCGGGATAGGAAAACTTCTGATTATCTGCCCAGGCCGGCTCCCGTGTGTGGCTGCAGGCGGGGGCCGGCCAAAGCAAGTAAAAACTACCTCCAGCTGTTGTGAAACTACAACTCCCAGCACGGCAAAGGCTGTCCGGGCATGCTGGGAGTTGTAGTTTTACAACAGCTGGAGGCCCCCTGGTTTTTAGTATACAGTATTAGTTTTTACCTGCTCTGGCCGGCCCCCGCCTGCAGCCACACAAGGGAGCCGGCAGATAATCATAGGTATTCCTATGCCGGACATCCCTGTGTTCCGAAAAATCTTTTCGTGACATAAGGATATCCACCGGTCACTTACCATTCCCTGGTCGGTGCGCATCCTCCTGCGATCCTCCTTTGGTCCTCCTGTGGTCCGGTCATCCGTCTCTATGGTTGTATGCACGGGACGTCAGTGACGTCCTGTGCCTACAACCATAGAGGCAGAGGAGCGCAGGACCAGGAGGACCGCAGGAGGAGGCGCGCCGGCCGGGGCCTGGTGAGTGACCGGCTGTACTATCTTAAGTGATCCGGTCACCGCTTCCCGGTCCCGGCACCTACTGCTATGGTCCATAGGCCATAGCAGTAGATGGTGACCCGGGACGAAGGAGCGGTGATCAGAACACTGTGGGGGCAGACCAGTACAGACATACAGCCTGCAGCCATACACTGTATATGGCTGGAAGCTGTATGTCTGTTGGGGGGAGCTGCCAATCTAATGTGGGGGGAGCTGCCTACTATTGTCGGGGAACTGCTGACCTAATGTGGGGGGAGCTGCCTACAAATGTGGGGGGAGCTGCCTACAAATGTGGGGGGAGCTGCCTACAAATTTGGGGGGAGCTGCCTACAAATGTGGGGGGAGCTGCCTACTATTGTGGGGGAACTGCCTACTATTGTGGGGGAATTGCCTACAAATGTGGGGGGGAGCTGCCTACTATTGTGGGGGAACAGCTGACCTAATGTGGGGGGAGCTGCCTACAAATGTGGGGGAGCTGCCTGCTATTTTTGGGGAACTGCTACTAATGTGGGGGAGCTGCCTACTAATGTGGGGTAACTCCCGACGTATTGTGGGGGAGCTGCCTACTATTGTGGGGGAACTGCCAACCTAATGTGGGGGAACTGCCGACCTAATCTGGGGGAACTGACGACCTAATGTGGGGGAGCTGGCAATCTAATGTGGGGGAACTGGCAACCTAATATGGGGGAACTGCCAATCTAATGTGGGGGGAGCTGCCTACTATTGTCGGGGAACTGCTGACCTAATGTGGGGGGAGCTGCCTACAAATGTGGGGGGAGCTGCCTACAAATGTGGGGGGAGCTGCCTACAAATTTGGGGGGAGCTGCCTACAAATGTGGGGGGAGCTGCCTACTATTGTGGGGGAACTGCCTACTATTGTGGGGGAATTGCCTACAAATGTGGGGGGGAGCTGCCTACTATTGTGGGGGAACAGCTGACCTAATGTGGGGGGAGCTGCCTACAAATGTGGGGGAGCTGCCTGCTATTTTTGGGGAACTGCTACTAATGTGGGGGAGCTGCCTACTAATGTGGGGTAACTCCCGACGTATTGTGGGGGAGCTGCCTACTATTGTGGGGGAACTGCCAACCTAATGTGGGGGAACTGCCGACCTAATCTGGGGGAACTGACGACCTAATGTGGGGGAGCTGGCAATCTAATGTGGGGGAACTGGCAACCTAATATGGGGGAACTGGCAACCTAATGTGGGGGAACTGGCAACTTAATGTGGGGGAACTGGCAACTTAATATGGGGGAACTGCCAACTTAATGTGGGGGGAACTATACTGCCTACCTAATGTGGGGGGAACTATACTGTCTACCTAATGTGGGGGAACATGAGGCCTACCTAATGTGGGGGGGGGGGGGAACTACAAGGTACCGTACATCGTGGTAGGAGGGGTAGTCTTATATGGCGAGTATATCCCAAACTCTATATTTTAACTGTAAAAGTTGGGGGTCGTCTTATACGCCAAGTCGTCTCATATGCCGGCATACACGGTATTTTAATAATGTTTTCAATAAAGTGTGTGTGTTTTTAACTTTTTTCATTATTTTTTTAGGTAGTACTACTACCCAGCATGGAACAGACTGTTCCATGATGGTAGTAGTAGTATCTGTACTAATAGACAAATCACCCCAGGTGTCACTTCTGACACCCGATGCGATCGTCCTATCTATTGCAGAGATGCGGAGCGGCTTTCTCCTGCGGTGGCATGTCTGCACTATACTCCGGCCAGCCAGTGATATAAATAGAATTCACAATACTCATTCATATTTCCTGCTGAGAGCGGTGATTGGCTGGCACCATTTGGCCAACCACCACTCTGGGCGGAAAATATGAATGAGTGATATGAATTCTATTGACATCACTGGCTGGCCGGAGTAAAGTGCAGAGATGCCACAGCAGGAGAAAGCCGCTCTGCATCTCTGCAATAGATAGGACGATCGCATTGGGTTTCAGGAGTGATACCTGCTGTAATCTGACCTTAACTGCAGGTACTACTACTCCCAACATGGAGCACACACTTAGGAGTAATTATTTCAGAAGACTTAAAGGTAGGAAGACAATGTAATAGAGCAGCAGGAAATGCTAGCAGAATGCTTGGATGTATAGGGAGAGGTATAAGCAGTAGAAAGAGAGAAGTGCTCATGCCCCTGTACAGAACACTGGTGAGACTTCACTTGGAGTATTGTGCGCAGTACTGGAGGCCGTATCTCCAAAAGGATATAGATACTCTAGAGAGAGTTCAGAGGATAGCTACTAAACTAGTACATGGATTGCAGGATAAAACTTACCAGGAAAGGTTAAAGGACCTTAAGGCTGCTTTCACACTATAAAATTCATCCGTTTTAAAGATCTGTTTGATGTTCCGTTATGAAAACCCTGAAAATCAGCCATTAAACGTCCGTTAGGAAATCCCATACGTCCGTTAGAAAATCCCATTATAGTCTATGGTATTTTTACATTATCCGTTTTAATTCGTTATAGTCCTTTATTAATAACGGACATTATTTTGTGACGGAACATAGTAACGGTAGAATTAGTGCATGCACTATTTCTTCCGTTCATTCTCCCGTCACAAAATAACATCCGTTATTAATAATGGACTATAACGGATTAAAACGGATAATGTAAAAATACCATAGACTATAATGGGATTTTCTAACTAATGTATGGGATTTTCTAATGGATGATTTTCAGGGTTTTCATAACGGAACATCAAACAGATCTTTAAAACGGATGAATTTTATAGTGTGAAAGCAGTAACATGTATAACTTGGAAGAAAGAAGAGGCAGAGGGGATATGATAGAGACTTTTAAGTACATAAAGGGAATCAACACGGTAAAGGAGGAGAGCATATTTAAAAGAAGAAAAACTACCACAAGAGGACATAGTTTTAAATTAGAGGGGCAAAGGTTTAAAAGTAATATAAGGCAGTATTACTTTACTGAGTGGTCACTGCAAATACAGTGAAGGAGTTTAAACATGCATGGGAAAGGCATAAGGCTATCCTTCATATAAGTTAGGGCCAGGGACTATTGATAGGATTCAGATTATTGGGCAGACTAGATGGGCCAAATGGTTCTTATCTGCCGAGACAGATCACAACGGGTGTCAGAAGTGACATCTGCTGCAATCTGTCTATTTGTAGAGATACAACCCCCAGCATGGAGCAGAGTGTGCTCCATGTTGGGAGCAGTAGTACCTGCAGTAAGGGACAGATCGCAGAAAGTGTCACTCCTGTCACCTGTTGCGATGGTCCTGAATTTTGGGACTCAGCTGTGCTCACGGCTACAGAGCCGGGAGAACAGCTGATGCTGAGCAGTAGATATACATTGTATATCTACTGCCCAGCAAGAACTTACAGTTGTTACGCCAAGCGCTCCGGGTCCCTGCTTCTCCCCGGAGCGTTCGCGGCGTTCTCCTCTCTGCAGCGCCCCGGTCAGACCCGCTGACCGGGAGCGCTGCACTGACATTCACGATGGGGATGCGATTCGCATAGCGGGACGCGCCCGCTCGCGAATCGCATCTCAAGCCACTTACCCGTCCCGGTCCCTGGCTGTCATGTTCTGGCGCGCGCGCGCGCGCGCGCCAGCTCTCTAAGATTTAAAGGGCCAGTGCACCAATGATTGGTGCCTGGCCCAATCAGTCTAATTAGCCTCCACCTGCTCCCTGTCTATTTAACCTCACTTCCCCTGCACTTCCTTGCCAGATCTTGTTGCCTTGTGCCAGAGAAAGCGTTTAGTGTTGTCCAAAGCCTGTGTTCCAGACCTTCTGCTATTGCTATTGACTACGAACCTTGCCGCCTGCCCCGACCTTCTGCTACGTCTGACCTTGCCTCTGCCTAGTCCTTCTGTCCCACGCCTTCTCAGCAGTCAGCGAGGTTGAGCCGTTGCCGGTGGATACGACCTGGTTGCTACCGCCGCAGCAAGACCATCCCGCTTTGCGGCGGGCTCTGGTGAAAACCAGTAGCAACCTAGAACTGGTCCACCGACATGGTCCACGCTATCCCTCGCTGACACAGAGGATCCACATTCAGCCTGCCGAATCATAACAACAGTGAGCCTGCAATGTGTATACAGTATACACATTGCTGGCTCACTTAACCCCTTGCTGAGCTGTGTGCGAGCCCAGCAAGGAAAGAGTTAACTTACACTGCTGGGCAGTGTAAGTTAACCCTTTGGGCAGTATACAGAATATACAGATATCTATAGATAGCTGTATATAGTGTATACAGGAGACAAAGAAGTCCCCTTACCTCCCTCCAGTTCCAGCTGGGTCTGTGTAGCTCCGCTCCTAGTGATGATGTCATTAGGGGGCTACAGACGGGAGCCAGGCTGGTAAGTCTGAGGATCTGTTCACATTGTAAGTTTTGTATAATGTGAACAGGCCCTTCTGGCAGTGTCTTCCCAGACAGGGAGACTCCAGCTGTTGCTAAACTACAACTCCCAGCATGCCCAGACAGGCATGCTGGGAGTTGTAGTTTTGCACTAATTGGAGGCTTCCTGTTTAGGAAGACATTGAATTATGGGCGCTCTCCTCAGCGGAGAGCGCCAAAAAATGTACTAACCAATTTTGTTTTTTTTCCTTCTCATTTCAGATCCGTGTATACAGAGGATTACGGCGGATTCGGTGGATTATGGTGATGAACTACATTTTTTTTATTTTAATAAAATGGCTAACGAGGGCTTTGGGGGAGTGTTTTGTTAAATAAAATAATTTTTTCAATGTGTCGTGTTTTTTATTTATTTAATTTTCAGGCTTAGTTATGGAAACTGTCTTATTGACGGAATCCATTACTAACCCGGGTCTTAGCGTTAGTGCCAAAAACAGCTAGCGCTAACCCCCAATTATTACCCCGGTACCCAACGCCACATGGGTGCTGGGAAGAGCCGGTACCAACATGCCTGGAGCGTCAAAAATGGCGCTCCTTGGCCTAGACAGTAACAGGCTGCCGTTGTTTAGGCTGGGGAGGGCCAGTAACAATGGTTCTCACCCACCCTGGTAACGTCAAGCTGTTGCTGCTTGGTTGGTATCTGGTTGAGAATAAAAATAGGGGGAACCCTATGTTTTTTTTTTTCATAAATAAATTTTAAAAAATGCATAGGGTTCCCCGTATTTTTATTCACAGCCAGATACCAACCAAGCAGCAACAGCCTGACGTTACCAGGGTGGACGAGGACCATTGTTACTGGCCCTCCTCAGCCTGTTACCGCCTAAGCCCAGGAGCACCATTTTTGATGCTCCTGGCCTGTTGGCACCGACTCTTGCCGGCACCCATGTGGCAGTGGGTACTGGGGTAATAATTGGGGGTTAGTGCTAGCTGTTTTGGGGGCTAACGCTAAGCCATGGTTTAGTAATGGGTTCCGTTAATAAGACAGCTACCACTACTAAGCCTGAAAATTCAATAAAAAAAAAAAAAAACACAACACATTTAAAAAAAAATAATAATAAAAAAAACACTCCCCCACAGCCCTCGCTAGCCATTTTATTAAAAGAAAAAAAAATCTAGTTCATTGCTGTAAACCACCGAATCCACCGTAATCCTCTGCATACACGGATCTGAAACGAGAAGAAAACAAAAAATTGGTTAGGACATTTTTGGTGCTCTCTGCTGAGGAAAGCGCCCATAATGCAATGTCTACCCAAACAGGAAGCCTCCAATTGTTGCAAAACTACAACTCCCAGCATGCCCAGACAGTCTTTGGCTGTCTGGGCATGCTGGGAGTTGAAGTTTAGCAACAGCTGGAGTCTCCCTGTCTGGGAGGACACTGCCAGAAGGTTCTGCTCACATTATACAAAACGGACAATGTGAACAGAGCCTCACACCCTTACCAGCCTGGTTCCCGTCTGTAGCTCCGCCCCCTAATGACATCTCTGGCTCCTATATAATATACATGGGTACACTATGCCCTACTGTATACTATACGGCCTGGGGAAGGTGAGTAGTGATGCTGTACATCACTCCTCATCTCCTTACACTTGGTGGACCGGGCGCTCCGCATCCGACCCACAGAGTGGTACCCTGAAGACAGTGAAAAAACTGCGCCAGAGTAAAAATTTTGCTGTTTCCACATACCAGAAAAAACACTCGAAAAACTGCCAAAACGCAGGAAAAAGCCTTGGCAGTTTTTCCTGGTGGAAAAAAACCTCAGTGGAATCCCGCAAAGAGTACATTAGGCTCTTATTTTTTGCCCTTTAAAGGGGTTCACCGGTGCTTACACATCTTTTCCCCTATCCAAAGGATAGGGGATAAGATGCCTGATCGCGGGAGTCCTGCCGCTGGGGACCCCCGGGATCTTGCACGCGACACCCCGTTTGTAATCAGTCCCCGGAGCGTGTTCGCTCCGGGTCTGATTACAGGCGACCATCGGGCCGGCGGCGTGTGACGTCACGCCTCCGCCTCTGTGTGATGTCACGCTCCGCCCCTCAATGCAAGACTACGGGAGGGGGCGTGATAGCTGTCACGCCCCCTCCCGTAGGCTTGCATTGAGGGGCGGAGCGTGATGTCACACGCCGCCGGCCCGGTGGTCGCCTGTAATCAGACCCGGAGCGAACACGCTCTAGGGACTGATTACAAACGGGGTGCCGCATGGAAGATGCCGGGGGTCCCCAGCGGCGGGACTCCCGCGATCAGGCAT
>NC_079190.1:183449961-183519961 GCF_029499605.1 Hyla sarda
AGTTCTACAGAATTATAAAGACTTTTATTAAACAAATCTTAATCCTCCCAGTACTTATCAGCTGCAGTTTGCTTCACAGGAAGTTGAGTTGTTCTTTCCAGTCTGTCCACAGCGCTCTCTGCTAACATATCTGTCCATATCGGGAACTGTCTAGTGTAGGAGAAAATTCCCACAGCAAACCTCCCCTGTTCCGGACAGTTTCTGACATGGACAGAGGTGTCAGCAGAGAGCACTGTGGTCTGACTTAAAAGAACAACTTAAAGGGGTATTCCGGGCAAAAACATCTTATCCCCTATCCAAAGGATAGGGGAGAAGATGTCTGATCGCGGGGGGCTGCCGCTGGGAACCCCAGCGATCTCCCTGCAGCAGCCCGCACTCTAAGCGTAGCTGCATCTGCAGTTTCGGAAACCGCCGGGCTTCCGAGATGGGGACGTGATGTCACACCACGCCCCCTCCATTCATTTCTATGGGAGGGGTGTAACGGCCTCAACGCCCCCTCCCATAGACATGAATGGAGGGGGCGTGGCGTGACGTAACTTCCTCCTCTCGGAAGCCCGGCGGTTTCCGAAACTGCAGATGCAGCTACGCATAGAATGCGGGCTGCTGCAGGGAGATTGCGGGGGGTCCCACCAGCGGGCCCCCCGCGATCAGACATCTTATCCCCTATCCTTTCGAATAGGGGATAAGATGTTTTTTGCCCGGAATACCCCTTTAACTTCCTGTGGAGCATACAGCAGCTGATAAGTACTAGAAGGATAAAGATTTTTTAATAGAAACAATTTACAAATCTGTTTAACTTTCTGGCACCAGTTGGTTTGAAAAAAAAAAGTTTTCCAGTGGAGTACCCCTTTAAGTCAAACCCCACAACTATCTGCTCTTTCATCTCCAATGACCAGACTGAGATCCTTTTGTTCACGGCTTGCAATTCTAAGAACTAACAGCCACCTAAAATAAGCATTGACTGCAATTTAATTAAAAGTACTTCAGCATCAGAGTATACATGTGTCCTATAAAAATAATGTACAGCCTGAATAATATTTCTTAGATTTGCAGAACTAATTAAATACAATAGTTGTATTGGCAGCAGTTTAGACAAGAGTGCAACTCAGCTCTTTATGAACCATTTCCTTTTTAGAGCCGAACATTTGATCTTTATCCTTCATTAAACCAACTAAAATTGCGACTTTGGGAATCATCTAAGCATTTCATATTCACATCCAATTAAAACAAATATGTAATCGTTGTAGACCCCCAACCATCCTGAGAAGACAGATTTGTCTACATAGAGGGTCGGTTCACACGTACACAGATTTGATGCGCAGGATTTTCTGCTGTTGATTTCAATGTAAACTAAATGACTGAGCACAGCTTATAATTGGCAGTTGCAAATCCTGCACATCAAATCTGTGCAGGATCCTGTATGTGTGAACGTACCCTAAAAAGGGATTTTTTTTTCTCTCTCTAAAACTAAACTTTTATATGAAACAGCAAAATAAACCAAAAATAAACTCTAAAAAACTAACTCCAAAAATTTTCAAAAATAGTAATCCTTAACCCCTTGCTTCTTATCGGATAAGTGTGCATTGCTCTGCCACGAGGATGCTACCTGTCCATCCAGATATCCACAAAAGAAGCTCTGCAGTCCACCCAAAATGAGCCCACTACTGCCGCTGCACACCTGAGATGGATTATTCTCTAGCAGCGCTAACCCCACCCAGGGAGCCGGGACCTCACCGAGACCAGCTGTCACGATCACACCCTATCGGTCCAGCCAAGACGCTAGAGAGAGTGTGATGGTGCAAGGGTTAAAGCTGCCAGACCTCTGGGTATCCACTACTAGTCCCAGCAAGTCACCAAATTAACCCTTAGATAAACGTGTTTCCACCAGAGCTGCCTTCAGAAAGGTGAGCTCATATATTTAGAGATTCAAGACCAGAGCTGATTAATTAAACATTTAATCTGATAAAAGGTATCACAGCGCTATACATTAAAATACAGAAACAAATGACATACAGTTACAAAAATATATGAGTTTAGCAAGGCAAGTTCAGAAAACAAAAGATGAAGTTCTTACAGCATGATGGTATAGCCCTCCTTGTCAGTGAGAGTTCAGCTCTTGTCAGCCTTTGGCCCAGCATTCAACAACAGTGGAGTCCAGCATTTTAAGTCTTATCTGCTTCTTTGGAGGGAAACTCCATTCCCCCCCCCTCCCCTCCGATCCCACCAAGTGGGGCATCTCTCTTCCTGACCCCTTATGTCTTTGATTATATGATGAGACCAGAGTGCATGACTCCAAAGGAGATACAAACAAACAGCCAGACCCCAATAAAATGCAATACACAAAAAACAAAGGACACACCGTCTGATTGACCCCTCACCCATGTCTTAGTTTATACACAGATCCAATTATAAAACACATGCCTTGGGCCTGACACCAGCGCATACCAGTAATGTACTCTATTTGACTATTTGCTTATTCCGGTATTGCACTTTGTGTCCACCAAATCCGTTCACTGCTGCTCCATTGCGAGACGGTAGAGTCTCCTGCAGCAGGCTCTTTGCCATAAGAGCAAGGATTGACACACATACCAGCGAATGGTCATCACAGACTAATTTGACGTTGCTACAAACTATTTCAGGCCGGATACTTTTTGGCACTACTAGTGCTGTTATCATTACATTTAAAGGAAAAGGTAACTCCTTATCTGGATTACAAAATATTGTGCAATAGTATTCTAATACTGCTGGATCAGTATTTATTTGAACCTTACTTTGCTTTTCCATATCCAGGCTATCTACTTCTTTATTGTGGTTATCTTTTATCAAATGTATATTTGCCATGTGATTTTTTTTTTTAATGATACATGTATTCATTGTTTTTATACACACATAGTGTTGCTCGCGAATATTCGAAATTCGAATTTTATTCGCGAATATCGCATATTCGCGAATTCGCGAATATTTGCGAATATAGCGCTATATATTCGTAATTACGAATATTCGTTTTTTTTTTTTGTTTTGTTTTGTTTTTTTCACAGTAGACATCACAGTGATCATCCCTCTCTGCTTCCAGCTTATGTGGTGTAAGAAGGCTCTAATACTACTGTGTGAGACTGGTGTGCAAATTTACGCATATGCGAAAATGTGCATATACTAATTTTCGCATATGCGAATTTTCGCATATGTTAATTTTTGCATATACAAATTTTCGTATATGTGAATTTTCGCACGCGCGAATATTCGCATATGCGAAAATAAAACGAGACTATTACGAATATGCGAATATTCGCGAATATGACGAATAGTCGTCCATATATTCGCGAATATTCGCGAATTCGAATATGGCCTATGCCGCTCAACACTATACACACATCATTTGTGGTTTAGCGTACCTACAAGGGCCCTGTAGGTCGCAGACTAGTGTTGAGCGGAATAGGCCATATTCGAATTCGCGAATATATGGACGAATATTCGTCATATATTCGTGAATATTTGCATATTCGTAATCTCGTTTTATTTTCGCATTCGCGAAAATTCGCGTATGCGAAAATTAACATATGTGAAAATTAGCATACACGAAATTAACATAAGGTAAATTCGCATATGCAAAAATGTGCATATGCAAATTTTCGCATATGTGAAAATTCGCACACCAGTCTCGCACAGTAGTATTAGAGCCTTCTTTACACCACACAAGCTGGAAGCAGAGAGGGATGATCACTGTGATGTGTACTGTGAAAAAAAAAAAATAATACGAATATTCGTAATTACGAATATATAGTGCTATATTCGCGAATATTCGTGAATTCGTGAATATGTGATATTCGCGAATAAAATTCGCATTGCGAATATTTGCGAGCAACACTATCGCAGACCACTGTATTGTAATTTTATTATAATGTTGATTATTTACTAAATACATTATCCAATATTCATTGACCTTGAGCCTCAATGTCTTTACTATTAGATTTGTAAATTACTTTTATAAAAAAATCTTAACCCTTCCAATAATTATCAGCTGCTGAAGTTGAGTTGTTCTTTTCTATCAGGCTACAGTGCTCTCTGCTGACATCTCTGCTTGTCTCGGGAACTGCACAGAGTAGAAGAGGTTTGGGGATTTGCTTCTTCTCTGGACAGTTCCCGAGACTTGTGTCATCAGAGAGCACTTAGACAGAAAAGAACAACTCAACTTCAGCAGCTCATAAGTACTGAAAGGATTAAGATTTTTCAATATAAGTAATTTATAATATAATATATTTTTTTTCCGGGATAACTCCTTTTAAGATTTTGAAATTTAAATTTAAGATTACACTCCCAAATTTTATTGTCCCGGGCCCCGGCTGAAGCATGAGGAGACCATATAGTGGCTGAATGAGACAGCCTGGAGGTGGCAGAAGCAGCATCATGAGTCCTGATGTGGTGCAGGGGGTGACATTACCAGTACCCGGTGATGAAGGTGGGTGAAAGAAGTAAACTTGGCATCAGATGTGTGGCATCAGGCGGGTGTACAGGATCAGAATAGTAGCTGAGGCAGGTAGGCAGAAGAAAATGGTCTTTTTTTGTCAAAGTATTGGTGTGCGCAAGTAAGTATTGAGGATATGCATTACATAAAACACCATGTGCCACCAATACCACAAAGTATTTCTTCGATGCAAAGACCTCTAAAAGGTGGAAGGGAACAAGGTATGGTCCATTGTAACATGTGTGGGTAAAAACTTCCACCGTAAGGCCCTACTGTCGAACTATTAATTTCCTTCTTGGCAAGTGTCCTAAAAAGGGTGGCCCCACACAGGAACCTCTCCCTATTTCCACCTAAAAACACTGCCATTTCCCATGATTTTTAGTTGGAAATAGGGAGAGGTTCCAGTGTGGGACTCTCCTTTTTAGGACGAGTAACACTTGAAAGTAGGGCCTTACAGGGGAAGTTTTACCCACACCTGTTACAATGGACCATACGTTGCTCCCTTCCACCTTTTAGAGGTCTTTGCATCACATAAATACTTTATGGTATTGGTGGCACATAGTGTTTTTTGCACACCTTTCCTTTTGTTAGATAAAAAAAAAATTTGGATCCATATATTTTATCCTGTGAAAAGTTAGAGGACAACTGTAGTGGAACAGTTTTATATATGCCCTTGCCTCACAAATAAACAAAATAAACTCATCCATACCTTCCTACGAGCCCTCGTTGGTCCGGCACAGGCCTCACTGTTCGGCAGTGCTGAGGTCATTCCACTTCCTGGGGACGGGGATGCCGCAGGGCCGTCGGCATAAGTATGAAGGTATGTATGAGTTTATTTTGTTTATTTTTGAGGCCCGGGCACTTATAAAACTGTTCCACTTCAGTTGTCCTTTAAGTTTTATGTAATGCATATCCTCAATACTTATTTGTGGTCTAATGCAGAGGAATTTTTGAAACTGGGGACCAGCACCTTAATTATGTTTTGCAGTATCCTTAGCAGCACAATGAGAGAGCCTGAAAGTGGTAGCATCAGCATGAGGCGACCATAGAGCAGCACAATGACAGTGCCTGGAGGTGGTAGCATCAGCATGAGGAGACCATATGGTGGCACAATGACAGAGCGTGGAGGCGGTAACATCAGCATGAGGAGACCATAGAGCAGCACAATGAGAGAGCCTAGAGATGGCAGCATCAGCATGAGACCTTAGAGCAGCACAATTAGAGAGCCGGGAGGTGGCAGCATCAGCATGAGGAGACCATATGGTGGCACGACAGTCTGGAGGTGATAGCATTAGCATGAGGAGACCATAGAGCAGCACAATGCCAGAGCCTGGAGGTGGCAGCAGCAGCATGAAGGCCATGCCAAATGAGGTTTGAGTTTGAGGAACCCACGGACTGTTGACTGGGGGTGTCGGATGTTACTCGGGATGAAGTGGATGATAGAGTGAACCGATCAATCACGGCTGCTGGTTGAGACACGACTGCTAGCTGACACTGGGAGCTAAGACCTCTCGCTGCTACTCTGGCTGCCACACGCCCCTACTCTGCTGCGACCATTGCCTCCGCCTGATGAATTTAGGCCTCTTCCACTCCTCTGTGCATGTCCTGGCACTACTCTTCCTGACATATTTATTGCGTATAAGAGGGGAGTACAATACGCTTTGCTACGCTTAAAACAGTATTTGCCTATAACATCAGCAGGTGTGTAATATTGGCTATCCTTTCACAGTATCTAGGCCATTGACAGATTAACAGGTGCAAAATAGTACACTACTTAGATGTAGGTATGTGCTATGCACTTATGAGGGCAGAAAAATGCGCTACAGCACGCTTAACACGACACCAGCAGTACACAACAGTGCTGCAGCACACAAGTTGTGTACTAAACCCATAATTGCACTCTTTCAAAGACTATGAGGAATGGACTGCTGGGTATTATACCATCTACAGACTAGTGTAATCGGCAGATTATTTGTTGTGGAACAAATATATAACAATTCACCCCAAAGGGTATAAGGGGCCCTCAATTAATCATTGACCAAACCCCAGGGCCGTAGCCTGGGGGTAAAACACCCCTATTAGATACCCCTAAAATATAACTTTTAATCAGTACTCCTATAAAATTTAAAGTTAACCCAGAAATCTTTAAAATTTATGCCAGATGGGTAGTATATTAGTGATGTGCAACAGAGTATAAACCCTCACGTATCAAGATCTAGGGTACTGCAGATACCCAACAACCCTTTCTGGATATCATTAAAATGAACACACTGGATTGCCAGCCGCTACATGTTTCGCCATTACAACAGCGCTCTCAAGAGAAATCGTGGCAATGGCAAAAACAAATTTGCATAATTAGGTGTACAAGAAGCCCCATAGCAGTGCCTTGTGTCTGGTGATAGAAAGTGCCATTGAAAAGAAAATAATTAAGTGTAAGTATAAACCTTAATAAATATAACCTAATATATAACAAACAACTGTATTATGCTCGTGAAAGATAATGCTTTTTAGTACTCAAAAACCTAGAGACAGCTGCAATACCTAATTCATGTCCAATGTTACTGTATAGACTCTGAACATCTAGTCAAAATAGTGGAGCCAGTGACAGTGATATTATTCAATTTCAAAACAGTGCCCTTGGTGTCTCGTAGGTAAGAAGGAAGTGTCGTGACGAAAGGAGATAGTATGTGATCTAGATAAAACACTACCACCCTGTGTAAGACAGGTCTCCCCCTTAGTGATATAGTGGATTTGTGCATTGTGGGGAGTGCATAGAAAGTAAGTGGTGGGGCGGGGATTAAATAATACTTTGAATTCATCAACAGAGATTAATCCTCTATCCTTTCCAGAGAGGAACAATCCCTTGTACTCTATACAATACTCATTTGTAGGATCTGAAGATAACTTTACATACTTGGTAGAGTCCGACAGAAGGGTCATGGCCATCTCGATATAGGCCTTTTTGTCAATCACAATAATATTGCCGCCCTTGTCACTGGGCTTGATTTAATCATTCTTACTCAACGATTCTAATGCCTGTAAATCTGCTCTATCCAAATTGGACCCTATTTGTTCACTCACACACACACACACACACACACACACACACACACTCCAAAAATAACTCTTGTAATTGATGTCTAACAGTTTCATCCCGTTGTAACTGGGTTCTAGAGTCGCCATCTCTTTGCATGTGCCATTTCCGGAGGACAAGCTTGTGCACAAATAGATTAATATCTTTCACCCAGGTAAAAAAGCTCAAACTTAGGTACTGGGGTAAAGGAAAGGCCCTTCCTCAATAGAGAAACTTCTGATTCATTTAGCACATATTTCGAGATATTATAGATAAAAACCCCAAAAGTAGCAAAATGGCGGGCTTCTTTTTCAGTTTTCAGCAACAAATAATTTTTTTTTGTCTTGCCGTACATTTTATGGTAAAATAAAAAGTGTAATTACAAAGTACAATTAGTCGCACAAAAACAAGTCCTCATATGAGTCTGTAGATGGAAAAATAAAAGATTTATACCTCTTGAAGAGCAAAAAATGAGAATTAGGTGTGTTCCCAAAGCCAAAATAGGCTGTTTCCCTAAAAGGGTTCATCAGGAATATTACAAAAAGGAGCAAATTGCTTCCAAATAACAGCACCACACCTGTCCTAAGGTTGTTTGTGGTATTACAACTTTGCTCCTTTTATCAGAGTTTTATTAAGATATGTATAAACATCAGAAAACACAACATGAACAATAAGTTGGTAAGCAAAATACCAACAAAATGCAAAAACTGGAATAGGGGTAGTAATCAGAAGGGAGCTAAATCTCTAATAACCCAGAAACAGCAAAAAGGACCGCTCAGAGTCCAGAGATTGTACCATCTAGAGATAGCAGAGGGGATAAGGATACCTCTAAGTGTAATAAAAGCAAAAATTGCACTGAACTAAGGCCCTATGAGGCCGTAAAGTGAAATTACATTCCTTAAAAGGAAAACTGCCAGCATTCTCCCCCCGCACTAACCAGTGGTACTGGCTGGTAGTGGGGGGGGGGGGGGGGAAGGGGGGGAGGGACGTTGATCAGTTTGGTCCCTACCATGCCCGGGTCTGTGGCACCGTTCGGCCGTAATCTTCTATTTTTAAAATATGCAAATGAGGTGCTAAATGTCACCGGCCGGGCTAACTGGCACTCTGACGTCAGTGCCGCTGGCCGCAGCACCGCCCAGCTCATGAATATCCGGCTCCTCTCTCCATTACAGAGCGGCGAGGCAGAGGGTGGGGAGGAATATTGATGAGCTGGGTGGCGCTGCGGCCAGCAGCACTGACGTCAGAGTGCCAGTTAGCACCTAATTTGCATATTCCCAAAATTGAAGATTACAGACAAACGGCGCTGCAGATCTGGGCACGGTGAGGACCAGACTGATCAGCGTCCCCCGCACTACAAGCCAGTACCACTGGCTAGGGAGGGGGGAGAAAGCTGACAATTTTCCTTTTAAACCAAGAAACTCCAGGGGATCCAAGGAGGAAGAAAAAATAACCATTTATACACAAGGAAAGACAAAAAAGGCCAACAAACAAGGAAGGGAGAGGGGAAAAAAAGGAAGGGGGGAAGTTGAGGGTCCTACAAACATGAGAAGTAGTTCAAGTTGTAGAAGAAGCAGAGCCTAGGAGAAAGTGCAAATATTCTCCATCCATGGCTCCCAGGTGGCATCAAAAGCCTTTTGAGAATCCAGGAGGATGCTTGTCATTGGCCATAATTCAATTAAGTTTGGATCTAACCAGGTGGAGAGGAATAGATTGAGCCTTCCAACTTGTAGCTATTGGCAGCTATAAAGATGAGATGGATAAGGTATCTGAGCAGTCAGCAAAGCCTGCACCAGGCTCTTCCGGAGATTAAAGGGGTTATCTAGGAAAAAACTTTTTTTATATATCAACTGGCTCCAGAAAGTTAAACAGATTTGTAAATTACTTCTATTAAAAAATCTTAATCCTTTCAGTACTTATGAGCTTCTTAAGTTAAGGTTGTTCTTTTCTGTCTAAGTGCTCTCTGATGACATGTTTCTCGGGAACCGCCCAGTTCAGAAGCAAATCCCCCATAGCAAACCTCTTCTAAACTGGGCGGTTCCCGAGACAGGTGTCATCAGAGAGCACTTAGACAGAAAAGAACAACCTTTACTTCAGAAGCTCAAGAACTGAAAGGATTAAGATTTTTTAATAGAAGTAATTTTCAAATCTGGTTAACTCTCTGGAGACAGTTGATATTAGAGATGAGCGAACTTTTCAAAAATTTGATTCGGCCAATTTGCCGAATTTTCCCGAAAAGTTTTTCGATCCGAATTTGTTCTCGGCGAATCGATATTAAGAAAGGCCTATTTCTAGCCTACATACAGCCTCTATAGGGGTATAGAACACTTTGCTGTGTCCTAAAACGCATATGGAGTGTGCTGGGGTAGTGAAACAATACTGTTATTCAGAATAGCATGCAGATTACCGGCATCGCTCTTAGAATCACTGCCGCACAGCAGCACAATGACAGAGCCTGGTGGTGGCATCAGTGTCAGGAGACCATATAGTGACTGAATGACATGGCGTGGACATGTTGGCAGCAAGAGGAGACCATTTAGTGGCTGAATGGCACAGCGTGGAGTTGGCTGATGCACTAATACACTACACACCAGGGCTTCACAATCTCCCCCCCCCCCCCCCAAAAAAAAAACAACCCAATATAGGAAATTTTTGTTGAAGATTTCTCATTGGTAGCACCCGCTATCCAAAAATTTGAAATTAACAGACCCAGGCCCCACCTCTGCGGCATCAGTAACCCATATATTGCCTGAAGGACACAGCCTGGAGTTGGCTGATGCACCAGTACACACCCGGGCTTCACAATCCCCTCCAAAAAACATTTTAGAAATTTTTTAAAGAAATACCTTTGTGTAAGAACAAGCGCATATCCAACAGTTCACAAGACTCTATAATGCAGGACGGTGGACCACCCAAAGACATTCTTCTCAAAAATAATAAACAACACAATGTTTGAAATTTTTTTACAAAAACTAATTCAATATGTATGCTCATGTCTCCAAAAGATCAGATCACCAAAGGACTTTTTTCGCCCAAAATGATGAAGCAGAGTTAATCCCTGTCCGTATTTTTTGTTTTTTAATTTTCATTAAAAAATCGCACGCAACAAGCGTTCCGTTGTGTAACAATTAGCATTCTGGAAATTTCAATTTTATTACTGATAAAATTATCAGCAAATAAAAATAAAAAAAACACTACCCAAGAGTGTTTAATTACCCCATACATTGCACCAGGAGCAGTCAAGAGTAGGCCTCAGCTGTACCAAAGAGGCTTTAATAACGCCTTACCTTGCCCGATCAATTGCGAGATCGAGCAATAACAGGTGTGTTATGGCCTCAGATGTCCTGGGCCGCACTAGTGCTCCACTGAACGGATTAGCGTGTCTCTATCTTTCAAGGAAAGGTGCATGTTGCAACCTGAAACCAGTTCGTGATAGGGATCTGTGATTGCAATTATTTAACCTTTAAAACAAGGAATTACCAGTTAGTGAGGGTCATAAGCTGGCGTTTATTAAGTCCCTGCCCTTTGTACACACCGCCCGTCGCTATAAGCGATTGGATTAGTTAGTGAGCTGGTTAGTGAGGTCCTCGGATCGGCCCAGGCGGGGTAGGAGAAGGCCCTGGCAGAGCGCAGAGAATTTAACGATCATTGTTGAAATTTGCATTAAGCATGTATTTAGCTACTGCTAAACATAAAACATTTTTAAAGGGTACTCCGCCCCTAGACATCTTATCCCCTATCCAAAGGATAGGGGATAAGATGTCAGATCGCCGCGGTGCCGCTGCTGGGGAGCCCCGGGATCCCTGCTGCGGCACTGCGCTATCATTACAGCACAGAGCGGGTTCGCTCTGTGCGTAATGACGGACGATACAGGGGACGGAGCCGCGTGACGTCATTGCTCCGCCCCTCGTGACATCACGGCCCGTCCCCTTAATGCATGTCTATGGCGGGGGGCGTGACGACCGCCGCGCCCCCTCCCATAGACTTGTATTGAAAGGGGTGGGCCGTGACATCACGAGGGGAAGAGCCGTGACGTAACTATGCTCCGGCCCCTGTATTGCGCGTCATTACGTGCAGAGCGAACTCGCTCTGTGCTGTAATAGCGCAGTGCCGCAGCGGGGATCCCGGGGATCCCCAGCAGCGGCACCGCGGCGATCTGACATCTTATCCCCTATCCTTTGGATAGGGGATAAGATGTCTAGGGGTGGAGTACCCCTTTAAGGCCCAAGGCCCAAGGCCAGAGGCACCAGGGAGGCAAGTAGTTCCTGAAAGACACAGAATGAGTCTGTAGCATGCATTTGCAGTACCCAAGAGGTTTTCATAACCCCTTACATTTAAAGATCAATGTTTACATTTGCATTAAGCATGTATTTAGCTACTGCTAAACTTCAAAAAATGATAGGCCCAAGGCCAGAAGCATCAGTTTTCCCCATATTAGGAGCATAGTTGTTCCCCAGATTAGGCAGCATAGATGTCACACAGATTAGGCAGCATAGATGTCCCCCAGATTAGGAGCATACTTGTCCCCCAGATTAGGCAGCATACTTGTCCCCCAGATTAGGAGCATACTTGTCCCCCAGAGTAGGCAGCATAGTTGTCCCCCAGAGTAGGCAGCATAGTTGTCCCCCAGAGTAGGCAGCATAGTTGTCCCCCAGAGTAGGCAGCATAGTTGTCCCCCAGAGTAGGCAGCATAGTTGTCCCCCAGAGTAGGCAGCATAGTTGTCCCCCAGAGTAGGCAGCATAGATGTCCCCCAGAGTAGGCAGCATAGATGTCCCCCAGAGTAGGCAGCATAGATGTCCCCCAGAGTAGGCAGCGCATAGATGTCCCCCAGAGTAGGCAGCGCATAGATGTCCCCCAATCAGCGCGGGCCGGTCAGAGCCAATCAAAGGGCTGTATGTGGCAAGCGGGCCGTACAATGCCCAGGTCTGCCCCAGAGGGTTTCATAACCAACCACAATAGAGAAAATGTTGTTGGAGCATGGTCAATCTACTCAGACCCATCTGTCATTGGTGGCTGGAAATCCTGGCTGATCCATCCCTGATTCATCCTGACACAGTCAGTCTCTCCACAATTTTTGTGGACAGATGAGTTCGCCTTGGGGTGACTATGGCCCCGGCCGCACTAAACACCCGCTCTGATTGCACACTACTGGCTGGGCAGGACAGCTTTTCCAGGGCAAACTCCGCTAGTTGCGGCCATAAATCGAGTTTGGCTGCCCAGAAGTCCAACGGATCTTCAACGGTTGTTGGCAGGGTCATGTCGAGGTAAGCCACCACCTGCTGGTTCAGGTCCTGCTCCATGTCCACCTGCTGCTGATGAGTAGCTGCACTATGCGGCTGAAGGAAGCTACTAATCAGCGACTGTAGACTGCTGCTGATCGAGCCGATACTGCTCCTGCCACCCTCCCCAGCAGCCGTGGCAGTGGAAGGTGAGCGCAGAGGGCCCCCCGAGTCAGACCTGCGAGTGGATGGACAATGTGGCCGATAGGCATCGGCCAACCGACTACGTAGAAGCTCCCTGCAGTAGGTCAGTTTGTCCTCCCTCTCAGTGGGTGTAAAAAAGGCCCCCGTTCTGGCCCGGTAGTGAGGGTCTAATAAGGTGGAGATCCAGAAGTCATCACGCTGTCGAATTTTGAAAATTCGGGGGTCACTACGCAAGCAACTCGGCATGCATCGTGCCATTTGTGACAGTGACTCACTGGGACTACCTGCCTCCATCTCCACTGCATACTGCCACAGTGTGTCTGGGTCCTCTGTCTAGCCTCCCTCGTAATAACCCTCCAGCTCCTCTGGCTGCTCCTGCTCCTCTTCTCCTGTCCAATGACCAGAAACACCGGCCATCTCATCCACCGTAAACTGTGCTCCGCTCTGCCCCTCATCATCCTCCTCCAGTTCATCCCCCACAGGACTCATGTAGCCTTCTGATGTAGGCGCAACGTCTCCATTGCTGTGACAAGCCATGTTTTCAATCACTTTTTAGAGTAAATGTAGGAGTGGAATTACGTCGTTCATGGCGTAATTTGAGCGACTAACAAAAAATGTGGCATCCTCAAAGGGCCTCAGCAAACGGCAGGTGTCGCGTATGAGCTGCCACTCGTTCACATACGAGTACTCTCCTGTGTAACTTCAATCTGCTTGTATCATCAAAAAATCTGTGATGGCTTTTCTTTGTTCGTATAGTCTGTACAACATATGCAGGGTGGAATTCAAACGTGTGGCAATGTCACAAATGAGGCTGTTGTGGGATACCGTTCTGACGCTGCAGCTCAAGCAAAATGTGCTTGGCAGTGTACGAGTGGCTGAAGTGCATGCACAGTTTCCTTGCCATTGTCAAGGAAATCTTGCAAATGGGGTGAAGACTTGATAAACTTCTTGACAACCAGATTCAACACGTGTGCCATGCAGGGCGAATGGTTCACACTTCCTTGTCGCAGCGCGGCCACAATGTTCTTCCCATTGTCGGTCACCATGGTTCCCATTTCCAGATTTCGTGGAGTAAGCCATACTCGGATTTCTTCCCTAATGAACTTTAGCAGTTCCTCCCCCGTGTGACTCCGTTCGCCAAGGCAAACCATGTGAAGGACGGCTTGACACCGCTGTGCCCTACACAGGTGGTACGATGAAGGGCCACAGAGATTTGGACGTGCAGTGGAGGCCGAGGACACGGGGGAGGAGGAGGCGCACACTGTAAAAGGACCAACTGCCTGGGAGCGAGAGCGTGGAGGAGAAAGCGGTGGGACCTGTCCAAGTTGCTTTTATGGCTGTGCAGGAACAACATTTACCCAGTGGGCCGTAAAAGACGTGTATTGTCCCTTCCCGTAGTTACAGCTCCACACGTCGGCGCTGCCGAGCACTTTTGAACACACAGAGAGGCTCAAGGACTGGCCCACCTTCTCTTGTAAAAACTTATGCAGGGCTGGTACTGCCTTCTTCGCAAAGAAATGACGGCTTGGGACTCTCCACCTCGGCTCGGCACAAGCCATAAATTCCCTGAAAGCTGCAGAGTCCACCAGTTGGAAAGGAAGGGACTGCGACACCAGCAATTTGGACAGGAGCACATTCAACTTCTGCGCCGTTGGATGAATGGGCGCATACTGTTGTCTCTTGGACATGGCTTTGCCGATAGATTGTTGGCGGAATGGCTGACTACGAGCAGAAGAAGCAGGAGCGCAAGAAGGAGGGTTTGACACAATGCTCCCTTCGGCTGAGGTGGTGGAGCCTTGGCTGGATGACGGAGGGAGCGGATGGCCACTGGGTGATGCAGCAGGCTGGACCACTACCTCGGAGCCACGGTTATTCCAGGCCGCTTTATGGTGGCAAATCATTTGTTGACGCAGGGCCGTGGTGCCGAGATTGGGACCCTTGCTACGCTTCACTTTCTGCCGACAGATTTTGCATGTGACTACGCTAAGGTCCTCCGGATTTTTTATGAAGAACAACCACACCGCAGAGTAGCTGATTTTCCCACCCGCAGTTCGCACTATTTCACTGCTATTGGCGCTGTCTCCAGGAACCCCTGTTCAACTTCCTCCCTGAATGGTAGCTTGCCGCGAAGCAGGTAGTCTCCCCTGGCACATTTTGGCTCCTGAATTTCCACTACTGCCAACACCACGCTGATTGCCAACCGTGCTACTGCCTTGCTGCCTCATAGAAAAAGAGCAAATCTCTTCTCCTGATGATGATGAAGCCCCGGCTTCTTCACCCGGCTCCCAATTGCGATCGGCTTCATCATCATCTAAAGATGTGTGCACGTCACTGATGTCCTCCTCGTGTTCCACAACAGTGTCTGCCTCAGGACCCTGAATAATTGAAACACTGCCTCCCACGTCACTCTCCGCATCACTAATTGCCCGCCTTGCGGAGCAAGGGACGCATGTCTCCTCACATTCTTGGCTGCCCATTAGATGCTGACTGTCCTCTATTACATCGTCCTTGCTAAATAGTGGAGCTGAACCCAAAGCATGAGATACTTCTTTGGGAGAGGGAACAGCATAGGACAAAGGCAATGGGATTACGGGTACTGCTCCCGGGCCATGCCAACTGAGGGTTGTGTCTGAGGAACCCACCGACTCTTGACTGGGGTTGTCAGATGTCGCTTGTGATGTTGGGGATGAGTGTGCAAACCAATTGACAAGGGGAGATGCGTCGACGACACGACCGCTGGGTGTTAACGGGAGCTCAGGCCTTTTGCTGCGACTCCTGCTGCCACTCGCCCCAAGTCTGCTGCCAACTCTGCCTGACGTATGTAGGCCTCTGCCCCTTCTCTGTGTATGTCCTGGCACTTCCCTGCCTGACATACTTAGTGCATTTATGAGGGTATAGAACAGCAGCAGGCGATTACTTACGGCTGTCCTTTCAAAGTATATAGGCCCTAGACAGAATAACAGTTACTAAATAGTACACTCCTTTGTTGTATGTATGCCCTTTGCAATGATGAGCGCACTGGTATGCGTATTTATACGCAGAAAAATCTTTTTTTGTTGTATACACCAGCCAGTGTATACTAATGTGTGGAATAGCACTGAATTTAGCACAGAGACAGAAAAAAGGGTAGTATATGGTACGCTATTTGCTTGTATTTAGGCCCTTTGCAATGATAAGGCCACTGTTAAGCGTATTTTTACTCAGGAAAAATCTTTTTTTTCTTTAATACACTGGCAGGTGTATAACGTGTGGTATAACACTGAATTTAGCACAGAGACAGGGTAACAGGTGAAAAATGGTAAAAAGGCACTATAGTCCACACTAATATGACTTATTTCTGAACAGCAGCAGGACCCAACAGTGCAGCACCACCAAAAAATTTTTGGAGCAAAAAAAACTCAATTGGGCTGAAAAATGAGGAGATAAGATGCTTCAGAAAGTTCAGGCAGCTTTGAGATCTGTATGAGGCAGCTGACAGCTATATGCCCCTCTCTGCTGCAATGCTTAACGTGAATAGGAGGTTTAGCAATCAATGATCCTTCTCAGTGTAACAGCACAGCCCTCTGCACTCCTGCCTTTCCCTAATGCTGATGTGACTAGCAGTTGCAGTGTAACGCTGTGGTATGAGCTATTCACACACAGTCCCGTCCTCTCCATCTGAGTGCATAGATGAAATGAAGAGAGGCAAGATGGCCGCCGATTATATAGGGGCTGTGACATCACAGGGGTCAGTGAACACTGATAGGCTGCATCTCACATGTGGTTCAGGATCAGCCCACCTACCTTCATTCCCGCCGCTGTTTCCCGCCCTCCCATAATCCCCTGCCCCATGTACTCACATGTGGATCCGCCATCTTAGCTCTACAATAGCCTGGAATGCTGTAAAATGGAGTTTAATGAAGCCATTCATGCGATAGAATTGCGGCGATATTCGTATTCGTTGCAAATCGAATTTTTCATGAAATTCGTAACCAATTCGGGTTCGTCAAGTTCGATTCGCTCATCTCTAGTTGATATATAAAAGAAAAAAAAAAAAAACTTTTTTTCCTGGATAACCCCTTTAACTTCTGTTACAACTTTGCTCTAAGTGCCATCTAAGGTGCCAATAAAGTGGAAACCCAGGTAAGTGTTCCAATTTCAGTAACTGAGAATTTATGTAGAAATTACCACACACTTTGTTGTGCCACTAATGAATGAAAGTTCTCTAATTACTATGTTATCTGGTTTTTGATCTGCTCTAAATGTGATCATAATCTTTTCCCGGACACTACAGGACTCTGGAGTGAAAGAGAAGCATGCATATTTGAAAGGGAATCTGTCAGCTATAGAGCATTTTCAGCATTCAAGTGTCAGAGGCTGTGCTGAGCCTCCTTCCTTCTCCACCTTGATTGATGTACAGGGCTTGTCTTCCAGAACTGAGCAGTACATGTCAATCAAGGAAGGTGGTTGTAAGGGAGGGAAAAGGCATCTTTGTATAGTACTTGTATTAAAAGTACTTGTATTAGTAATTTTCATCCTTTGTTTTGTTTTTTAAATGTCAGTTTTGTGTAATGTTTTTTTCCAGGCTTAAAAAAACTGAACAACCACCACTTACAGTATGCAATAACACTCAAAACCTATGTATAACACTTCCTTAGAGCTCTAAAGCCCTGTGTAACAATGATACGGTCACCTAAGGATGTTATCAAATGGTTTAAGAGTAGTGATGAGCAGCAGGGGTCATATTCAAATTCACAATATTTTGCGAATATATGGATGAATTTGTCCTATGTTTGCAAAATTCGCATGTTCGCTATGTTCATTCCCTTTTTTTTCTCATAAAAAAATTCGTAATGAAATTCGCATAGTGCGAATGTGCGATTATATCTTTCACCTAAAAGATGGAAGAGATCAGTGTCCTCTGAAAGTGCCGATATTTGCAAATATTTACTTATTCTCATGTACGAAATATTCACACTCCACACCGACTCACACAGTAAATAATATTGGAGTAAATAATATTTTTTTTTTTTTACACAGTACATAGTTATGATGTGTACTGTGAAGAAAAAAAGAATATTCGTCAATATGAATATATCGCTATATTCTAAATATTCGCGAAATCGCGAAGTGGCGATATTCACGGTAAAAATTTGCATTTTGAATATTCAAAGGCAGCTTGTTTAAAAACACTTGCAGAGTTTGTATGCTTTTCAACACAAACAAAAAACGTATATAAATTATTCCTTTTTGTTGGCAGATGCCTGAAGACAGCGACGTAGCGTGGGTTGTCGGCACTCGGGGCAAGGCAAGTAATTTGCGCCCCCTAACCCGTGGATTTTAGCACTCGAGTCTCTTCCACTAGATTAGTTAAAGAAACCCTAACCCCCTAAGCACATGTATTGTTTGTTATGAAAATACTGATAAATAAATTAAAGGTTGCTAGACCCACTGGCTTACATCAACTTATGTTGAGCTGGAGCAGCTACATATGGATCGAAATCTGTCTAGTCACTGATGAACCAACCAAACTTCAATCCATCTGGTCAACTCAACATGCCAGTCTTGACCTGCAGATCGGGAACATCCCAAAGAAACTTCAGTTTTGGAGATGCTCTGCTAGCACTACATAGCCAGCCCACTGAGCCCAGTACTATTCCAGTCACTCCTGACTCCTGTCGCTCTTGACTCCTACCTTTTTTTTTCACTGGCTGTCCCGGACCCAATCACAGCAGTCAGCAGGCTAGGTTTTCTCCTCCAGGTCCTCCTAGGTTTTCCTCCTGCAGCGTCTGTCACCACTGGCTCCGTCTCTCTCCTCTCTGGCCTGTCACCTGCCTGCCGTCGCTGCCAGCTTCTTCTTGCTGCTGCCTGGGCTGGTCTGGTGTGCTTCTCTCCCGCGCTCAGTGCTGCGCTGGGCGGCCGCTGCACTGTCCCTCCCCAAGATAGTCCCTCGCTCTCTCTTCGCACCCACCGCACCGCACGCCTGGCACCCCCCCTCCACAGTGGGCGGCGACCCAGTGGCTCGGATCGGATTCGCACAGCCAGCACTGCAGAGAGAGTGAGTGAGCCAGGCAGGGACAGAGAGCTGCGAGTGCGAGCGCGCCCCCCCAGATGTTGCGCCCGGTGCGGCCGCCCCCCCCCCCCTGCACCCCCACGCTATGCCACTGCATGAAGATGCCTGTTAAAATGCACACAGATATCAAAAGACGCAATTGCTTTCCTAAGCATTTCAAAAAGTATTCCCTTTTGGGAGAAGTAACAGGTTTTGGGGCTGGTAAGTGAAGATGCAATGGCTTTTCCACGTATTTCAAAAAATCTTTCAGTAGTTGCAACAGGATTGGTGTCCCAAAATATTGAAGAAATAAGTGTTTATATGAAAAGTCTAGTGATTGTTGAAGTCAGCAGACAGCAGTCAGTGGTGGACTGGTGGTAGTTGCAGTAGCCAGCGGACCGAAGGTCGTGGTGGACTAGTAATAGCTGTAGCCGGCCGAAAGCAGATATGTTGGTACCAATCTTATCAGTGGCATCAGGCACAGAAGTTTTTAATCCCTCACAAACACAAGTTTTTCCATATTGCTGGCAGACATCTTGTTTAGAAATTAGCAAATCGAAGCTATATTTAAGCTTTATTCTCTGGTTGGACTTGATGGACGTATGTCTTTTTTCAACCATTCTAACTATGAAGCCGATGAACCCGAATTAGTTATGAATTTCATGAAATATTCGATTTGCAACGAATGTGAATATCGCCGCGATTCTATCACGTGAATGGCTTCATTAAATTCCATTTTACAGCGTTCCCGGCTAAAGGAGACCTAAAATGGCGGATCCACATGTGAGTACATGGTGCAGGGGATTATGAGAGGACGGGAAAGTACGGCGGGAAGGGAGGTAGGCGGGATGACCCTGAATCACATGCGAAATGCAGCCGATCAGCATTCATTGACCCCGGTGATGTCACAGCCCTATATAAATCGGCAGCCATCTTGCTGCTGCTCATTTCATCCATGCACTCAGAGAGAGAGGACGGACTGCGTGTGTGAATTGCTTATACCACAGCGTACCACTGGCAACTGCTAGTCACATCAGCATTGTGGACAGACAGAAGTGCAGTGCTTTGGTGGTCTCACTGAGAAGAATCTTACGACATAAACCTCCTATTCACGTTATTGAGCATTTCATCAGAGAGGGGCAGATAGCTTTTGGTTGCCTCATACATATCAACAAGCTGCCTGAACCTTATGAACCATCTTATCACCTTATTTTTCAGCGCAATTCTGTGCTTTTTTTCCTCCGGAAATCCTCTGCTGCTTATAATTGTGTGTAGCCTGTCTAAAAACCTCTGTGACTGTTACGCCGATCGCTCCGGGTCCCTGCTCCTCCCCGGAGCGCTCGCGGTGTTCTCCTCTCTGCAGCACCCCGGTCAGACCCGCTGACCGGGAGCGCTGCACTGACATTCACGATAGGGATGCGATTCGCATAGCGGGACGCGCCCGCTCGCGAATCGCATCCCAAGCCACTTACCCGTCCCCGGCTGTCACATTCTGGCACACGCGGCTTCGCTCTCTAGGGCGCGCGCGCGCGCCAGCTCTCTAAGATTTAAAGGGCCAGTGCACCAATGATTGGTGCCTGGCCCAATCAGTCTGATTAGCTTCCACCTGTGCACCTGTCCATATAACCTCACTTCCCCTTTCCTTCCTTGCCGGATCTTGTTGCCTTGTGCTAGAGAAAGCGTTAAGTGTTGTCCAAAGCCTGTGTTCCAGACCTTCTGCTATTGCTATTGACTATGAACCTTGCCGCCTGCCCCGACCTTCTGCTACGTCTGACCTTGCCTCTGCCTAGTCCTTCTGTCCCACGCCTTCTCAGCAGTCAGCGAGGTTGAGCCGTTCCCGGTGGATATGACCTGGTTGCTACCGCCGCAGCAAGACCATCCCGCTTTGCTGCGGGCTCTGGTGAAAACCAGTAGCAACCTAGAACCGGTCCACCGACACGGTCCACGCCAATCCCTCGCTGACACAGAGAATCCACATCCAGCTAGCTGAATCATAACAGTGACAGAGTGCAATTTAGAGTTTAATCCCTGTTTTTTTTTTGTGGTGCTGCATTGTTGTGTTCTGCTGCTGTTCAAAAATACGTTTTTTCAGCAGACTGTAGTGCATTTGTCTGCCCTCATACATGCATAACACATGCCTACATCACAGCAGTCTATTTTGTATCTGTAACAAGTCTAGATACAGGGAAAGTCCTGGCAAAAGTAAGTTTTCTGCATATTGTTGCACATTTTTTTGCCCTCATCCGTGCATACCACATACGTACATCTAATTAGTTGTACCATTTTGTACCTGTTAAGCTGTAAAGGGCCTACATACTGTAAAAGACCAAACAATAGTACTCACCGGCTGGTGTTTATACGCACGAAGTATGTCAGGCAGAGAAGTGCCAGGACGTGCACAGAGGCGTGGCAGAGGCCTAAATACTTCAGGCAGAGGTCACAGCACACTAGGGGCGAGTGGCAGCAGGAGTCGCAGCAAGAGGCCTGAGCTCCCTTTATCAGCCAGCGGTCATGTCTCGACCAGCAATCCATCTGCACACGCTCATCCACTTCATCACAAGTGATATCTGACACCCCCAGTAAAATATTCAGTGGGTTCCTTAGACACAACCCTCAGTTGGCATGGCACGGGAGCAGTCCCTGTCCTTCCATTGCCTTTGTCCTATGCTGTTCCCACTCCTACAGAAGTATCTTATGCTGTGGGTTCAGCTCCACTATTCACTGAGGACAATCTAATAGAGGACAGTCAGCAGCTACTGCCCAGCCAAGAAGGGGAGGGGACATGCACCGCTTGCTCCGCTAGGAGGCCAAGTAGTGATATGGAGAGTGACGTGGGAGGCGGTGTTGCCAGGGTTCAGGGTCCTGAAGCAGACACTGTTGGGGAACCTGAGGAGGACATCAGTGACATGCAGACACCTGATGATTGGAGATGATTGGAGATGATTGGAGATGATTGGAGATGATTGGAGATGATTGGAGATGATTGGAGATGATTGGAGATGATTGGAGGAGATGATGGATGAGATGATGATGGATGAGATGATGATGGATGAGATGATGATGGATGAGATGATGATGGATGAGATGATGATGGATGAGATGATGATGGATGAGATGATGATGGATGAGATGATGATTGATGATGCAGATCGCAATTGGGAGCCGGGTGCAGAAGGGGCTTCATCATCATCAGGAGTTGAGAGTTGCAGGTTGCCCTTGAGGCAGCAGCTGAGCCAGCAAGGCGGTAGCATGATTGGCAGTCAGCATGGTGGCAGGAGTGGAAATTCTGGAGCCAAACGTGCCCGGGGAGACCACCTGCTTTGTGGCAGCCTACCTTTCTGGGAGGTAGTGGAACAGGGGTTCCTGGAGACAGCGCCAGTAGCAGTCAATTAGTGCGGACTGTAGGTGGGAAAATCGGCTACTCGGCGGTGGGGACGTTTTTCATCAGGCATCCGGAGGAGGTTCACGTAGCCACATGCAAGATATGTTGGCAGAAGGTGAAGCGTGGCCAGGGTCCCAATGTCGGCAACACGGCCTTGAGTCAACACATGCTTCGCCACCATAAAGCAGCCTGGGAGAACCATGGCTCCGATGTAGTGGTCCAGCCTGCTGCATCACCCAGTGGCCATCCGCTCCCTCCTTCATCTAGCCAAGGCTCCACCACCTCAGCCGAAGGGAGCTGTGTGTCAAACCCTCCTTCTGTCGCTCTAGATGCTTCTGCTTCTCCCGATTTTAGTCAGCCATTCCGCCAACAATCAATCGGTGAAGACATGTCCAAGAGACAACAGTATGCGCTCACTCATCTAATGGTGCAGAAGTTGAATGTGCTCCTGTCCAAGTTGCTGGTGCTGCAGTCCCTCCCTTTTCAAGTGGTGGACTCTGCACCTTTCAGAGAATTGATGGCTTGTGCCGAGCGGAGGTGGAGAGTCCCAAGCCGTCATTTCTTTGCAAAGAATGCTGTAGCAGCCCCGTATAAGTTTGTACAAGAGAAGGTGGGCCAGTCCTTGAGCCTGTCGGTGTTCAAAAGTGCACGTCAGGGCAGACCTGTGGAGCTGTAACTAGGGGCAGGGACAATACATGTCTTTAACGGCCCACTGGGTAAATGTGGTTCCTGCACAGCCACAACAGCAACTTGGACAGGTCACACCGCTTCCTCCTCCACGCTCTTGCTCTCAGGCAGTTGGTCCTGTGATAGTGTGCGACTCCGCCTCCTCATCCTCCATGTCCTCGGCCTCCACCGCATGTACAAATCTCAGTGGCTCTTCATCGTACTATGTCACGCTGTTCTTCACATGGTTTGCCTTGGCAAACAGAGTCAAACAGGGGTGGAACTGCTAAAATTCATTCGTGAAGAAATCGGAGTATGGCTTACTCCACAAAATCTGGAAATGGGAACTATGGTGACCGACAATGGGAAGAACATAGTGTCCGTGCTGTGACAAGGAAGTGTGAAACATGCGCCCTGCATGGCACACGTGTTGAATCTGGTTGTCAAGCACTTCCTGATGTCTTTACCCCATTTGCAAGACATCCTGATAATGGCAAGGAAACTATGCATGCACTTCAGTCACTTGTGCACCGCAAAGCACACCCTCCTTGAGCTGCAGCGTCAGGACGGTATCCCACAACAGTCTTATTTGTGACGATGCCACACGTTGGAATTCCACCCTCCATATGTTGGACAGACTATACGAACAAAGAAAAGCGATCACCGATTTCTTGATGATCCAAGCAGATAGGAGGACTCCCCTGTGTAACTTCAATGTGAACCAGTGGCAGCTCATACGTGACACCTGCCATTTGATGAGGCCCTTTGAGGAAGCTACATTATTTGTAAGTCACCTGGATTACGGGATGAACAACGTAATTCCACTCCATTTCCTACAACAAATGATTGAAACGATGGCTGATGACGGCAATGGAGACGTTGCGCCTACATCTCACGGCTACATTAGCCCTGTGGGAACTGAATTGGAGGAGGAGGATGAGGGGCAGAGTGGAAGACAGTTTAGGTTGGATGTGATGGGCGTTGTTTCGAGTCATCGGACAGGAGAGGAGGAGCAGGAGCAGCCAGTGGAGCTAGTGGGTTATGAGGAAGGCGAGACAGAGGACCCAGATACACCGTGCAGTATGCAGTGGAGATGGAGGCAGGTAGTCCCTCCGAGTCACTGGCGCAAACAGCACAATGCATGCTCAGTTGCTTGCGTGGTGACCCCCAAATTGTCAAAATTAGTTAGCGGGATGACTTCTGGCTCTCCACCTTATTGGACCCTCGCTACCGTCCCAGAATGGGGGCCTTTTTTACAACCACTGAGAGGGAGGACAAACTGAACTACTACAGAGATATCCCACGTAGTCAGTTGGCTGATGCCTATCGGCGACATGGTCCATCCACTCGCAGGTCTGAGTCGGGGGGCCCTCTGCGCTCATCTTCCACTGCCATGGCTGCTGGGGAGGGGTGGCAGGAACAGTAGCAGCTCCATTATCAACAGCCTAAGTCTACAGGCGGTGATGAGTAGCTTTCTTCACCCGCATAGTGAAGCAACTCATCAGCAGCAGTTAGACATGGAGCAGGACCTGAACCAGCAGGTGGTAGCATATCTTGACATGGCCATGCCAACAAACCTTGAAGATCCGCAGGAGTTCTGGGCAGCCAAACTTTATTTATGGCTGCAACTAGCAGAGTTTGCCTAGAAAAGCTGTCCTGCCCGGCCAGTAGTGTGCCATCAGAGCGGGTGTTTAGTGGGGCCGGGGCCATTGTAAACCCAAGGCGAACTTATCTGTCCACAAAAAATGTGGAGAGACTGACCTTTGTGAAGTTGAATCCGGGATGGATCAGCCAGGATTTCCAGCAACCAATGCCAGACGCCTCAGAGTAGATTGACCATGCTGCTACACCAACACTTCACAAATTATGGTTATGAAACCCTCTTGGGTTATGAAACCCTCATGGGTACTGTGAATGCCTGCTCCTGACTCATCCTGTGTCTTTCAGGAACTACTTGCCTCACTGATGCTTCTGGCCTTGTGCCTTTAATTTTTGGAAGTTTAACAGCTGCTAAATACATGCTTGATGGGAATTTCAACATTGATCATTAAATTTAAGGGGTCCTGACTGCTCTTGTGTGCTTAAGGAATTACTTGGCTTACTGATGCTTATGGGCTTGGGCCCTAAATTTTTGGATGGTAGCAATACCTAACATACCTCACCTTTTAATTTTAGGGGTTGTGAACCCCTCTTGTGTACTCATGCTGCTTCCTGCTCCACTCTGTCAACCCGTTGGTCCTGTGACCGTGTGCGACTCCTCCTCCACTGTGTCCTAAGCCTCCACTGCCCGGACAAGTCTCAGTGGCCCTTCAGCATACCATGTGTGCAGGGCACGGCGGTGTCATGCTGTTCTTCGCATGGTTTGCCTTGGCAAAAAGTCTTGGAAACAATGGCCGGTCAGGGCAATGGAGATGTTGCGCCTACATCTCATGGCCACATGAGTCCTGTGGGGGCTTGTTAGATTTGGTCCTTTGTACCCACACGCCAGGGTCAGGGACACTCAAACTTTGATTTGAATTTCAAATAAAAAAAATGGTGGTCTCATGCTTCTGCCAACTCCAGGCTGTGTCATTCAGGCAATATATGGTTTACTGATGCCGCTGCTGGGCCTGGGTCTGGGAATAAAAATTTTGTTATGGTAGGTAGCACCAGTTAGCCAAAATCTTAATTTTAAATTTAAAAAATTCTTGTGTTTTTTCTTCGGGATTGTGAAGCCCTGGTATGTACTCATGCTTCAGCCAACTCCAGGCTGTGTCATTCAGGCAATAAATGGTTTACTGATGCCGCTGCTGTGCCTGGGTCTGGGAATAAAAATTTTGTTATGGTAGGTAGCACCAGTTAGCCAAAATCTTCGGTTTAAATTTCTAAATGAATCTTTTTTACTATTAGGGATTGTGAAGGCCTAGTGCCTACTCATGCTGCTGGCAACTATGGGCTGGGCCATTCAGTCACTATATGGTCTCCTCATGCTGCCAACACATCCACGCTGTGTCATTCACCCACTATATGGTCTCCTCACACTGATGCCACCTCCAGGCTCTGTTGTTTTGCCGCTCTGCGGCAGTGATTCTAAAAGCGATGCCGGTAATCTTCATGTTATTCTGAATAACCGTATTATTTCACTACCCCAGCACACTCCATATGTGTGTTAGTACACAGCAACATGTTCTATACCCCTATTGAGGCTGTCTATAGTCTAGAAATAGCCTTTTTTAATATAGATTTGTAGCGAAAAAAATTTGGATCGAAACCAACTTTTTCGGAAAATTCGGCGAATCGGCTGAATCGAATTTTTGAAAAGTTCACTCATCTCTAATCTTGTTCACTTAGGGGTGATGACACCTGCTGCACTGAACGCTCTCTAATACAACACTGGAAGGTGGAAAAGACAGAACAGCCATGGCAAACTGGGCAATTGCTGGCCAATGGTCTAATCTGGTAACACAGAAATGAGGGGGTCTGGACTCAGTGTCTGTCAGAGAAAGGGCACAGCTTAAGTATGCATCAACCTGGTTTTTCAGGTGGTGGTGTGCATCCCTTAGGTGGCGATTCATGCGAGGTTGGAATAGCGGATGTAAAAATGTTATCATTATGTACTTCGACATTAAGATGGTGCCGCTGCTCCTGCCTCTTGCAGGGGTAGAGATGGCAGAGGGAGTGGAGCATAGACTCAGCAGGGAGTGGAGAGTGTATCTTCATTTGGGACGTATTTGCTGTTGGAATGCCATGGGAAGCTGGCTGTAGCTTTCCTCTATAAATATCCAATTAAAGGGGTATTCCAGGAAAAAACACGTGTGTGTGTGTGTGTGTTTTTTTTCCTGGAATACCCCTTTAATTGGATATAATATTATATTATATTATATAATATTATATTATATTATATAATATAATATAATATAATATAAAATTATACAAATAAAATTATACAAATAAAATTATACAAATAAAATTATAAATTAAAATTACAATCACACTCTCTCTCTCTCAACTGGCTCCAGAAAGTTAAACAGATTTGCAAATTTCTTCTATTAAAAAATCTCAATCCTTCCAATAATTATCAGCTGAAGTCGCGTTATTTTCTGTCTGGCAACAGTGCTCTCTGCTGACATCTCTGCTTGTCTCGGGAACTAGAGTAAAAGAGGTTTGCTATGGGGATTTGCTTCTACTCTGGACAGTTCCAGAGAGAGGCATCATCAGAGAGTACTTAGACAGAAAACAACAACTCAACTTCATCAGCTCATAAATACTGATAGGATTAAGATTTTTTTAATACAAGCAATTTTCAAATCTGTTTAACTTTATGGAGCCAGATGATATAGATATAGATATGTTATATTTACTTCAAAAGAATCGCAGCACACCCAAACAGCATAAGGTGCAGAAAAACTGAGCTTTATTGGCCCATATAATATGACGTTTCGATGGTATCACACCATCTTTATCAAGCTTTATGCCAATAAAGCTCCATTTTTTTGCACCTTATACTGTTTGGGTGTGCTGCAACTCTTTTGAAGTAACTAGATATATTGAAGGAAAATAGATATACCAAATAAATGATATATTGATTCACATATACAACATGTCTACTTTATGTTTGCACTATAATGTTGACATGTTTTTACTTTTGGAAGACATCAGGGGGCTTCAAAGTTCAGCAGCAATTTTCCAATTTTTCAGGTACATTTCCAAATCTGAATTTTTCAGTTTTGAAGTGAATTTGAGGGTCCTTATGTTAGAAATTCCCCATAATGGACCCCATTATGAAAACTGAACCCTTCAACATATTCAAAATGACATTCAGAAAGTTTAACCCTTTAGGTGTTTCACAGGAATAGCAGCAAAGTGGAGGCGAAAATCTTCATTTTTTACACTAACATGTTCTTGTAGACCCATATTTTTTATTTTTACAAGGGGTAAAAGGAGAAAAAGCCTCCCAAAATGTGTAGTCCAATGTCTCTCAAGCAAGGAAATACCTCGTATGTGGATGTAAAGGGCTTTGTGGGTTCACTAGAGGGCTCACAAGAGGAGTGACAATGGGATTTTCAAGAGCGAATTTTGCTGAAATGGTTTTTGGGGGGCATGTCGCATTTAGGATGCCCCTATGGTGCCAAAACAGCAGAAAACACCCCACATGGAATACTATTTGGGAAACTACACCCCTCAAGTAACGTAACAAGGGGTACAGTGAGCCTTAACACCCCACAGGTGTTTGACGACTTTGAGTTGAAGTTGGACGGGAAAATGAATTTTTTTTATTTTTTTACTAAAATCCTGATGTTACCCCAAATTTTTCATTTTCACAAGGAGTAACAGGTGAAAATGTTCCCCTAAATTTGAAACCCCATTTCTCTTGAGTAAGGAAATACCTCATATGTGGATGTAAATTGATCTGCGGGTGCACTAGAGGGCTCAGAAGGGAAGGAGCGACATTGGGCTTTTGGAAAACGAATTTTGATGAAATGGTTTTTGGGGGTGCCAGAACAGCAAAAACACCCCACATGGCATATTTATTTGGGAAACTAGACCCCTCAAACGTTACAAGGGGTGCAGTGAGCATTTACACCCCAATGGCGTTTCAGATCTTTGCAACAGTAAGCTGTGCAAATGAACAATTACATTCTTCATTTTCATGGACCATTGTTCCAAAAATCTGTCAGTCACCTGTGGGGTGATGAGGCTCACTATACCCCTTGTTACGTTCCGTGAGGGGTGTAGTTTCCAAAATGGGGTCACGTGTGGCTATTTATTTATTTAGCATTTTTGTCAGAACCGCTGTAACCAGCAGCCACCCCTTTGCAAATAACCAGTTTAGGCCTCAAATGTACATGGCGCTCTCTCACTCCTCAGCCCTGTTGTCTGCCCGCAGAGCATTTTACGTCCACATATGGGGTATTTCTGTACTTGGGGGAAATTGTGTTTCAAATTTTGGGGGTCTTTTTTTCCTTTTACCTTTTATGAAACTGAAAATAATGGGGCAACACCAGCATGTTAGAGTAAAACAAAATTTTTTTTTACACTAACATGCTGGTGTGGACCCCAACTTTACCTTTACCTTTACATAAAGTTTCCCAAACAGGGTGCCTCCAGTTGTTGCAAAACTCCCAACATGCCTGGACAATCAATGGCTGTCCGGCAATACTGGGAGTTATTTTGCAACAGCTGGAGACTCCGTTTTGGACAAACTGGTGTACAAGATGTTTTTTTTTTTATTGGGGGGGGGGGGAGGGGGGGGGGATGGGGGACAATGTAAGGGTGTAGTGTATATGTAGTGTTTTACTCTTTATTTAGGGGAAGTGTAGTGTAGTGTTTTTAGGGTAAATTCACACAGGCGGAGATTTACAGTGAGTTTCCTGCTGCAGCGGAAAATTTGCCGCATCTCTAACTTGAAGCGGGAAACTTCCTGTAAACACCCGCCCATGTGAATGTACCCTGTACATTCATGTGGTGGGGCAAAACTACAACTCCCAGCATGCACTGACAGACCATGCATGCTGGGAGTTGTAGTTATGCAACAGCTGGAGGCACACTGGTTGGGATTGGGAAACATTGAGTTAGTTAACAGACTACTGCAGTGTTTCCGCATCACTGTTGAATTTCTAACTCTGTGTTTCCCAGCCCATGTGCCTCCAGCTTTTGCAAAACTACAACTCCCAGCATGCATGGTCTGTCAGTTCATGCTGGCAGTTATAGTTTTGCAACAGCAGGAGGCACACATGTTGGGAAACACTGTTAGGAAACAGACAATATGTCCCATCCAGTGCGCCTCCAGTTGTTGCAATACTACAACTCCCCGCATGCCCAGACAGCCGAAGGGCATGTTGAGAGTTGTACTTATGCAACAACTGGAGGAGAATAGTTAGACCACTGTGTAGTGGTCTCCAAACTGTAGCCCTACAGATGTTGCAAGACTTCAACTCCAAGCATGCTCAGACTGCCCAGGCATGCTGGGACTTATAGTTCGGCAACATCTGAAGGGCCAAATGTTGCTGAACTACAACTCCCAGCATGCCTGGACAGTCTCGGCATGCTTTGAATTGACCTCTGGAGCGCTACAGTTTGGACACCACTGTATAGTGGTCTCCAAACTGTGCCCATCCAGATGTTGCAAAACCGCAACTCCCAGCATGCCGAGACTGTCCAAGCATGCTGGGAGTTGTAGTTCTGCAACATCTGGAGGGCCAGATGTTATAGAACTACAACTCTCAGCATGCCTGGACAGTCTGAGCATGCTGAGAGTTGCGGTTTTGCAACATCTGGATGGGCACAGTTTAGAGACCACTATACATAGTTACATAGTTACATAGTTAGTATGGTTGAAAAAAGACATACGTCCATCAAGTCCAACCAGGGAATTGAAGGGAAGGGTGTAAGGGGATAAGGGAAAGGGATGTTGTTTTATAATTCTGCATAAGCATTAATGTTATTTCGTTCCAGGAATGTATCTAACCCTGTTTTTAAAGCTGTTAATTGTTCCTGCTGCGACCAGTTCCTGAGGTAGACCGTTCCAAAAATTCACAGTACTCACGGTAAAGAAGGCGTGTCGCCCCTTTAGACTAAACCTTTTCTTCTCCAGACGGAGGGAGTGCCCCCTCGTCCTTTGGGGGGGTTTAACCTGGAACAGTTTTTCTCCATATTTTTTGTATGGGCCATTTATATACTTATATACGTTTATCATATCCCCCCTTAAACGTCTCTTCTCAAGACTAAACAATTGTAACTCCTTTAATCGCTCCTCATAGCTAAGATGTTCCATGCCCCATATTAGTTTAGTCGCGCGTCTCTGCACCCTTTCCAACTCCGCAGTGTCCCTTTTATGAACAGGCGACCAAAACTGAACAGCATATTCCAGGTGAGGCCGTACCAATGCTTTATAAAGGGGGAGAATTATGTCCCTGTCCCTCGAGTCCATGCCTCTTTTTATACATGACAATATCCTGCCGGCTTTGGAAGCAGCAGCCGTACATTGCATGCTATTCTGTAGTCTGTGGTCTACAAGTACACCCAGATCCTTCTCTACCAGTGACTCTGCCAGTTTAATCCCCCCTAAGACATACGATGCATGCATGTTCTTAGTACCCAGATGCATAACTTTACATTTATCCACATTGAACCTCATTTGCCAAGTGGATGCCCAGACACTTAGTCTATCCAAGTCATCTTGCAACTTATGCACATCCTCTATAGACTGTAACGTGCTACAAAGCTTGGTGTCCTCTGCAAAGATAGAAACAGAACTGTTAATACCATCCTCTATATCATTGATAAATAAATTAAACAGCAGCGGGCCCAGTACTGAACCTTGGGGCACACCACTAATAACCGGGGACCAATCAGAGTACAAATCATTGACCACCGCTCTCTGGGTACGATCCATGAGCCAGTGTTCAATCCAGTTACAAACTAAAGTTTCCAAGCCCAAGGACCTTAACTTACCTGTCAGACGTCTGTGAGGGACAGTATCAAACGCTTTGGCAAAATCCAGAAGCACTATATCCACAGCCATTCCTCTGTCAAGGCTTCTACTCACCTCTTCATAAAAGCAAATTAGATTGGTTTGACAACTTCTATCCTTAGTAATCCCATGCTGGCTATCACTTATAATACAATTATCCCCTATGTATTCCTGTATGTAATCCCTTTATAAGTCCTTCAAACAATTTACCCGCAATGCACGTTAGACTTACCGGTCTATAATTGCCTGGCGAAGACCTAGAGCCCTTCTTGAAGATTGGTACCACATTCGCCTTGCGCCAGTCCCTTGGCACAATACCAGACCCCAGAGAATCTCTAAATATCATGAACAAGGGTACAGATATTACTGAACTTACCTCTCTAAGAACTCTTGGGTGTAGTCCATCCGGCCCTGGAGATTTGTTTACATTTACTTTACTTAACTTACCTTGTACCATCTCTACATTAAGCCAGTTCAGTACATTACATGATGTATTTTGTTTTACATTACATGATTTTTTGTTGTTTATTGCTCTTTTAACCTCATTTGTCAGCCATGTAGGATTTAGTTTTAAATGTAGGATTTAGTAGGATATAGGTATTCAGAGTTGATTTAAAGATGTCCCATTTACCTTCTGTATTTACCAGCACTGACCTGGCCAATGTCGGCTCCTTTTTCCATAGTGTATACAGAACTAAAGAACCCATTCAGTAGCTCCGCCTTCTCTTGATCGCCCGTGACAACCTTCCCATTATCATTATTAAGGGGTCCTACATGCTCTGTCCTTGGTTTTTTTGTATTTATATATCTAAAAAAATATTTAGGATTAGTTTTGCTTTCTTTGGCCACCTGTCTCTCATTTCGAATTTTTGCTGTTTTTATCACATTTTTACAGATTTTATTAAGCTCCTTGTACTGTTTAAATGTTATAGCTGACCCATCAGATTTGAATTTTTTGAAGGCTATTTTTGTTGTTGTTTATTGCTCTTTTAACCTCATTTGTCAGCCATGTAGGATTTAGTTTTAAATGTAGGATTTAGTAGGATATAGTTATTTAGAGTTGATTTAAAGATGTCCCATTTACCTTCTGTATCAGTATTTGAGAACACTTCCCCCCAGTCTATGTCCTGTAGTGCAGCTCTCAGCCCAGGGAAATTTGCCTTTTTAAAGTTATATGTTTTTGCCTTCCCCGTCTGTCTTTGTTTTCTACATTTTAAGTCAAAAGTAACTATATTTTGGTCGCTATTACCAAGGTTTTACCCCACAGTTACATTACCAACCAGCTCTGCGTTGTTGGAAATGATCAGATCCAACAAGGCATCACTTCTTGTTGGGTCCTCCACAAACTGGCCCATAAAATTATCCTGCAATAAATTTAGGAATTTTCTCCCCTTTGTAGTTTTAGCCAGCCCCCGACCCCAATCTATAGCTGGATAGTTAAAATCTCCCATTATTACCACTGTACCTGCCCGGGTGGCCCTCTCTATTTGTTTATACAGCCGACCTTCTATCTCTTCAGTGATATTAGGGGGTCTGTAGATTACACCAAATATTATTTTTTCAGTATTTCCCTCCTTTTGTAATTCTACCCACAGTGATTCCACATCCTCAGAATCATCACACACTATGGCATCGTTCACACTGACTTTCATACCACTTCTTACATACAGACAGACTCCACCACCTTTTCTGTTCATTCTATCCTTACGAAACAATGTAAACCCCTGCAGATTAACGGCCCAGTCATGCGAGCAGTCCAGCCATGTCTCAGTGACCCCAACTATATCAATATGTTCCTCCAGTATCAAGGCCTCAAGCTCCCCAATTTTATTTGCTAGGCTTCTGGCATTTGTGAACATACACTTTACGTTTCCATTAAGTTTAACACATATAGTCTCACTAATGGGATTTTCAGAGTTATTGGGGTTAATGCTATTATTTGAGTTATAAGGGCTAATTGTACTATTTAAGTTATTGGGGCTAATGGGATTTTTTGCGTTATTGCGTCTCACGTTGTTATTTAAGTTATTGGGGCTAACGGTATTTTTTGAGTTAATGGGGCTTATTGTAGTTAGAGTTATTGGGGCTAATGGAATTTTTTTAATTATTGGGATTACACTTTTTCGGGCTACATTTATTTTTACAGCTGGTTTGTAACGCATGAATCTCCTTATCCACTGCTCTTAACCTCCCCCCACAGGACTCCTCTCCACCCATCATTATGTCCGGACCCCTCTCTAACCTATACATCCCACTGTCTGCTTTCTTTGCTTTATTATCCTCCCCCCACTCACTCACCCAGTGGTGTCCAAACTGTAGCGCTCCAGATGTCAATTCAAAGCATGCCGAGACTGTCCAGGCATGCTGAGAGTTGTAGTTAGGCAACATTTGGCCCTTCAGATGTTGCAGAACTATAACTCCCAGCATGGCCCGGCAGTCTGGGTATGCTTGGCGTTGAAGTCTTGCAACATTTGTAGGGCTACAGTTTGGAGACCACTACACAGTGGTCTCTAACTGTTCTCCTCCAGTTGTTGCATAAGTACAACTCCCAACATGCCCTTAGTTTTGCAACATCTGGAAGGACAGTGGTCTCCAAACTGTGGCCCTCCAGATGTTGCAAAACTACAACTCCCAGCATGCCCAGACAGCCAAAGGCTGTCTGGGCATGCTGGAAGTTGTAATTTTGAAACTTCTAGATACAGCAGTGAAGATCACTTTATGGCGATCTTCACAGCTGTATCTAGGAAGCCGCAGCCTCCACTTGCCTGTGCCTCTTGTCAGCCGGTCCCTGGTCCTCGGTCGCCGTGTGAGCCCAGGTAACCGGTGGTCCCCGCAACGGCCCCCCCACATCCCTGACATCTTCCCCTGCTCTGACTGGAGGGTCTAAGAGTGTAGCTGTTCAGTACTCACCTCTTGCCCTAAAGCAGGCAAGAAAGCATACAGCTCGTCATCCTTGCAAGCTTTTCTGAGGGCCCGATTGGTTCCGCCTCCGTCTCATACTGCCATGATCGGTCATCGTGGTCATCATCATTATCACTGTCACCTTGTGTAGGTTCCTCATCCCCTATGCCTTCAAGAGATTCCATTTCCAAATCCTTCTAAGGTCCCACTTTTCATTTAAATCCTCCTCAAGAGGAACATCCATAAGGCTTCCAGCCAGATGTCAACCTGCCTCCATCCCTTGCTCAATCACCACCAGCACAAGAATTTGCTCTATAAGTAATATTAGCAGCATAACATCACTAATCCCATTGTTGTCCTTGCTGAAAATTCTTGTTGACTCTTTAACCTCTTCAGGACATAAGGCGTATGGATACGCCCTGCATTCCGAGTCCTTAAGGACCGAGGCGTATCAACACGCCCGTGGGAATTCCGGTCTCCACCGCTAGCCGGTTGGGGACCGGAGCCGGATGCCTGCTGAAATCGTTCAGCAGGCATCCCGGCATATCGCCCAGGGGGGTCATTATGCCACTCCATGTCGGCGATCGCCGCAAATCGCTGGACAATTCAGTCCAGTGATCTGCGGCGATTCCGGGTCAAAAGGGCATGCTGGTAGCTGTAGTTAAGCAACAGCAGGAGGCAAACCACCACAACTTCCAGCATTCCCTTATGGGCATGCTGGGACTTAAGGTTTTGCAACAGCTGGAGGCACATTTTTTCTATGGAAAAGTGTACCTTCAGCTGTTGTATAACTACAACTCCCAGCTTGCACAAACAGCTAAAGTGCATGGTGGGAGTTGTAGTGGTGCATCTGCTGGTTGCATAACTACAACTCCCAGCATGCCCGTTGGCTGTCGGTGACTGCTGAGAGTTGTAATTTAGCAACAGCTGAAGGCACACTGGTTGTGAAACGTAGTTTTTTTTTTATTACCCAACTCAGTGTTTCACGACCGGTGTGCCTCCAGCTGTTGCAAACTCCAACTCTCAGCAATCAATGTACACCATGCACCGTAAATGCTGAGTGTTGTAGTTTTGCAACAGCTGGAGGCACACTGGTTGTGAAACACAGAGTTAGGTCACAAACTCAGTGATACATAACCAGTGTGCCTACAGCTGTTGCCAAACTAAAACTCTCAGCATGTACAGTCTGTCAGCGCATGCTGGGAGTTGTAGTTTTGCAACAGCTGGATGTCCCCCCCCCCCCCCCCAAATGTGAATGTACAGGGTACACTCACATGGACGGAGGTTTACAGCAAGTATCTGGCTGCAAGTTTGAGCTGCGGCATTTTCTGCCACAGCTCAAACTGCCAGCGAGAAACTACTGTGAACCCCCGCCCATGTGACTGTACCCTAAAAACACTACACTAACACAAAATAAAATAAAAAGTAAAAAACACTACATATACACATACCCCTACACAGCCCCCCTCCCCTCCCCAATAAAAATGAAAAACATCTGGTACTCCACTGTTTCCAAAATGGAGCCTCCAGCTGTTGCAAAACAACAACTCCCAGTATTGTCGGACAGCCGTTGACTGTCCAGGCATGCTGGGAGTTTTGCAACAGCTGGAGGCACCCTGTTAGGGGAATTCTACGCCAGTGATTCCCAATGTCCACCCCTATGCAAGTCCCTAATTTAGGCCTCAAATGCGCATGGCGCTCTCACTTTGGAGCCCTGTCGTATTTCAAGGCAACAGTTTAGGGTCACATATGGGGTATCGCCGTACTCGGGATAATTTGTGTCTCAAATTTTGGGGGGTATTTTCTGCTTTTGCCTTTTTTTTTAATGTAAAATTTTAGGAAAAACAAGCATTTTATTTTTATTATTTTTTTTTTTTGTTTTTTTTACATATGCAAAAGTCGTGAAACACCTGTGTGGTATAAAGGTTCACTTAACCCCTTGTTACGTTTCCAGAGGGGTCTAGTTTTCAAAATGGTATGCCATGTGTTTTTTTTTTTGGCTGTCCTGGCACCATAGGGGCTTCCTAAATGCGGCGTGTCCCCAGAGCAAAATTTGCTTTCAAAAAGCCAAATGTGACTCCTTCTCTTCCGAGACCTGTAGTGCGCCAGCAGAGCACTTTTCACCCCCATACGGGGTGTTTTCTGAATCGGGAGAAATTGGGCTTCAAATTTTTAGGGGTATTTTCTGCTATTACCCTTTTTAAAAATGTAAAATTTTTGGGAAAACAAGCATTTTAGGTAAACATTTTTTTTTTTTTTTACATTTGCAAAAGTCGTGAAACAACTGTGGGGTATAAAGGCTCACTTTATCCCATGTTACATTCCCCGAGGGGTCTAGTTTCCAAAATGGTATGCCATGTGTTTTTTTTTTTTTGCTGTTCTGGCACTATAATGGCTTCCTAAATGCAACATGCCCCCCAAAAACCATTTCAGAAAAGAGTGCTCTCCAAAATCCCCTTGTCGCTCCTTCCCTTCTGAGCCCTCTACTGCGCCCGCCGAACACTTTACATGGACATATAAGGTATGTGCTTACTCGAGAGAAATTGGGCTACAAATATAAGTAAAAATTTTGTCCTTTTACCCCTTGTAAAAATTCAAAAATTGGGTCTACAAGAACTTGCGAGTGTAAAAAATGAAGATTTTGAATTTTCTCCTTCACTTTGCTGCTATTCGTGTGAAACACCTAAAGGGTTAAAACGCTGACTGAATGTCATTTTGAATACTTTGGGGGGTGTTGGTTTTATAATGGGGTCATTTATGGGGTATTTCTAATATGAAGACCCTTCAAATCCACTTCAAACCTGAACTGGTCCCAGAAAAATACCGAGTTTGAAAATTTTGTGAAAAATCGGAAAATTGCTGCTGACCTTTGAAGCCCTCTGGTGTCTTCCAAAAGTTAAAACATGTCAATTTTATGATGCAAACATAAAGTAGACATATTGTATATGTGAACCAAAAAAAAATGTATTGGTAATATCCATTTTCCTTACAAGCAGAAAGCTTCAAAGTTAGAAAAATGCAAAATTTTCAAATTTTTCATCAAATTTACGGATTTTTCACCAAGAAAGGATGCAAGCATCGACAAAAATTTACCACTATGTTAAAGTAGAATATGTCACGAAAAAACTATCTCAGAATCAGAATGATAACTAAAAGCATTCCAGAGTTATTAATGTTTACAGTGACAGTGGTCAGATGTGCAAAAAACGCTCCGGTCCTTAAGGCCAAAATGGGCTTGGTCCTGAAGGGGTTAAAAGGCCTTAGCACGCAACAGGTATCCCTGATTAGCTGCCAATGCCTGAGCTGAAAGTCATTCTGGGTCCAAAAGCTTTCTGTCTGCTACCTCAGGTAATCTGCCACTGCTTTGTGCTGCTGGTAAAGGTGGTCGAACATGTGTAATGTTGATTTCCACCGTGTGACATCAACACAACGTTTTTTGTCCATACAGGAAAAGCTTAGCCTCTCATGATAGTGAAAAGTGGGGGCGATATTTTTGGTAAAGTAATAGTGAATAGGTAGGCCTCACCTGGGCTGGGCAAATGCCATTAGATGCCAAAAGGCTGTGGAGTCAACAATATGGTACTGTAGCCCCTGCCCCAATAACAATTTGGTCAGGTGTGAATTAAAGGGGTACTCAACTGGTGCCAGAAAGTTAAACAGATTTGTAAATTACTTCTATTAAAAAAAAAATCTTAAAGCTGCTGCATGCTCCACAGGAAGTTTTTTGAATTTCCTTTCTGTCTGACCAGAGTGCTATCTGTTTAATCCCTTAAGGATCAGGGGTTTTTCCGTTTTTGCATTTCGTTTTTTCCTCCTTACCTTTAAAAAATCATAACTCTTTCAATTTTGCACCTAAAAATCCATATGATGGCTTATTGTTTGCACCACCAACCCTACTTTGTAATGACATCAGTCATTTTACCCAAAAATATACGGTGAAACGTAAAAGAAAATCATTGTGAGACAAAATTGAAAAAAAAGCCATTTTTGGGGCTCCTGTTTCTACACCGTAAATTTTTCAGTAAAAATGACATCTTATCTTTATTCTGTAGGTCCATAAGATTAAAATGATACCCTACTTTTATTGGTTTGATTTTGTCGTAATAAAAATCACAACTACATGCAGGAAGATGTATACGTTTAAAAATGTCATCTTCTGACCCCTATAACTTTATTTTTCTGCATATGGGCCGGTATGAGGGCTCATTTTTTGCGCCGTGATCTAAAGTTTTTTAGCTGCATCATTTTTGTATTGCTCTGACTTTTTGATAGTTTTTTATTCATTTTTTCATGATATAAAAAGTGAGCAAAAATACGCTAACTTGGACTTTGGAATTTTTTTGCGTGTACACCATTGACCGTGTGGTTTAATTAATGATATATCAATATAATTTGGAAATTTTCGCTTGTGGCGATACCACATATGTTTATTTTTATTTACACAGTTTTTTTTTTATGGGAAAAGGGGGGTGATTCAAACTTTGATTAGTTAAGGGGTTAAATGATCTGTATTCCTTTTTTTTCCACTTTTTTTTTTTTGCAATGTTATAGCTCCCATAGGGGGCTATAACACTGCACACACTGATCTTTTACATTGTTCAATGGTTTCTCATAGGAAACCATTGATCAATGATTCTGCCGCTTGACTGCTCAGGCACTGGATCTCATGCACTGAGCAGTCATTCGCCGATTGGACATAAGGAGGCAAGGTAGGAGACCCTCCTCGTGTCACAGAGCTGTTCGGGATGCCGCAATTTCGCCACGGACATCCCGAACAGCCCCCTGAGCTAACCGGCAGTGATTTACTTTCACTTATGAATGCCGCGTCTAAAAGGTTAATAGAGCGGGGCACCGCGACCAGTGGCCCTGCATTATAGAATGGGAGCGGACTCAGGACGTACTGGTACGTCCTTGGTCCTTAAGAGGTTAACTTTCTGGCACCAGTTGATTAAAAAATAAAATTCCAGTGGAGTACCCCTTTAAGCCACACTACAACAGGGTGACTGGGTGGATACGGTTGTCAGTATGATAGATTTCCCAATAAATAACTTCAAGGAGGAGGAAACAGAGACTGTGCTGCCATTGGATGAGGTCAGTCTGCTAAACAGATGAGAGGGATTTGGAGGAGCAGCAGGTGCAAGGTTTTCTTCACATTTTGGAGCTTCTCAACTGTCCCATGTGGCCTTCTGACACCTGTCCATGTTCTTACGTATAGTGTTGGGTGCGAATATTGGCATTTCGAATTTCTATCGCAAATATCAAAAATTTGCGAATATTGTGAATATAATCACTAAATATTCGAAATTGCGAATATTCGCTTTTTCCCCTGCATATGCGCATATGTGAATATTCGCACATTCCTTTTTTTCACTTGTGGGCCAATTAGAATGATGCAAATACACTTGTCAGAGGTTATTAACAAGATCCATAGCAACCAATAGTAAAACCAATAGAAACAGTTTCCTTCCTCGAATATGCAAATATAACGAATACGCGAAATTCACGAATATAGGATGAGTATTCGTATATATATTTGCGAAATATCGCAAATTCGAATATGGCCAATGCCGCTCATCACTACTTACGTAGATACGTCGTTCCTATTCTTGTACACTGGCCATAGTTCACTTACTGTTTGCAGAGACGCCACTGTGCCATGTTTTCTGCATCTGGTAAGTTAGTGAAGAATTTTCACATGGCAGAATACCGGACAGTTAAAATCACCACAGGGCTGTGCCTCTGCTCTGAAAGTTTTTTTTTTTTTTTTTGGAGCCAAAAGATGCAGCAGCCACCTGAGCTGAGCAGACCAGCAGGCTTAGGTCTAGTATGTTTGACAGATGTTCTTACCTTACCTCAATCTTAAAATACTGTTGTATTTTGAGCCATTAAAACAGATTTAGGGCCATTTTACACCTTAAAAAATGGACGTACTTACTGTATTTGAGACTTACTGTATTTTTAACAGTATGCCATATTCAATCCTTCCCCAAAAAAATTTTTAAAAGTAGGTCTAGAAAGTATATGAATATATAGTATAAAAATGTGCAATATACAAATAAAGAAGTACAGTAGTGAGCATGCAGTTTCCCTAAATTAGATACAAGCCACAGCGCATCCTAGTGAAATGACACTGGGGTTAATTCGTAAAACTCTTAACACAGCAGTTTTCCTGGCTCCTTTTTCTTGGCATTGGTGCAGAATACATTGGAAAACATTAATGCAGGTTCTACCGCTGCTAACACCTCACAAAGCAGCATTGCCTGCAGTAGCGACAATGATCCTTCAGCATATTATAACTGATCTACAAATTACTCTCAAAGGCTTAGAAGACTCTTCTCATTCTTGGCAACGGCTCAAATTGATCCAAGATGAATAATTCGCGTGTCACCTCTGTAGAAAAATGCATTTAATCTCTACCTCTTGTTTCAAGAAAAGATATTCCCTGATTGTGACTGACCTATCACTTCACATAGTGGATGGGCACCTTTGATTTAATTTTGCTTTAAGTATAGAAAAAAAAATTAAGAAGCAGAGCTGTAAACTTAAGCTACAGAATTGGGATTTCCCTCATCGTGCTGACCTTGGTATACATACAAAGCATTATCCAGGACCACAGTAATTTGTGAGCTTATTAGTGTTTTGTAATTAATAAATAAATCCAGAATTAACTGTAAGGGTTTGGGAATTCTGGTGCAGCAGTCTCCCAATGTTTTCAATAGGATTCGGCTGCACCATTCAGAACTATAGACATTCCGCAGCAGAGATTCTGGATCCTAGACTCCACCAAAAGAATGAACTTGTTCATACTTTCAACCAAATCTGCATGGAAATGCATTGCCATCTATGGAGATGGCACATTTCCAAGCAGTCTTAGGGATGAACATGGTCATCAACAATACTCAGGTTGGCTCTTGCATTTAAACGATACGTAGTTGGTAATAAGGGGCTCAAAGTGTGCTAACGACCAGACTGTACCATTGATAAAAGGCATGATGGATCCATGCTTTCCGGTTGTTCATGCAAAGTTCTGCCCCTGCCAGCTGGAATCATGACTCATCAGACCAGACAATTTTCTCTATTGTCCAATTTTGGTGAGCCTGAGAGCATTTTAGCCTCAGTTTCCTGTTCTTAGCTGACAGAAGTGGCAACCGATGTGGTCTTCTGCTCCTGTAGCCCATGTGCTTCAATGTTGTGCATATTTTGCATACCTTGGATATGAGTGGTTGTTTAAGTTTCTGTTGTCTTTATGTCATCTTTAAACCAGTCTGCCTATTCTTCTCTGACCTCAATTAGGCATTTTCATCCACACAACTGCTGCTCATTTGGACAATTTTCTTTGATCCCTAGAAATAGTTGTGCTTGAAAATCCCAGTTGATAAGCAGTTTTTGAAATACTCATATCAGCCCTTCTGGTAGCAACACCATGCCACATTGACATTCATGCCCCATTCATAACTCCCCTTTCCTCTCTATTCTGATGCTCTGTTTGAAGTTCAACAAGTCTTGACCTTGTCTATATGTCTAATTGGTTGTCTTTGGCATGTGATTGGACCGACCCGGTGTGACGCGGTGTCACGGGGTGACCCCGTTTTAAATACCGGGACCGGGCGAAGGGCGTACAGGTACGCCCTGCATTCTTAAGAGGTTAATCCCCCTAAATATTTTTATCCTTTGAAGAATTGATGAGGTAAAACATATTAGGATGTAGGAAAACTTTAACTGGCTAAGTCTACATTTGATTTAAAAACTTTAAAAAAGTTGCATTTCACCAGGGCTGTTATAAGAAATTTTGGGGGACCTTACACAGCTTGTAGTGTGGCTCCCCCTCCCCTCCTCACTGTGGAACACACTGGATTTTATTGTAGCATCGCCCTTAGAAACATAAAATAAGATCGCCACTCCAGGGTAACATATTAATTCTGCAGTGACCAATACCACCATACTGTAAGGAAATAAAAACCCCTATACACACAGTATCACTAATAAAACCACTATACAAGAGACATATAGTTCTGTCACACCATCACCACTACCACTACTACTGACTAACACTGCTATATTGTTATTGAATAAAACCCACTATACAAAAGATCATTAACCCCTATATAGAAGTATATTTGAGCTGTACAAAGGGGCTGCAGACCATATAAGTGATAACAGTTACATACTCACAGGGGTGTCTTCTCTGATATGAGTTGTTCACTTTTCTCTTTCTTCTCCATCTGTCCTGGGTCATCATGAAGATTTCTCCCAACCACAGCTAGTCTTCACCGAATCTGCCAGACAAACATTTTAGGCTGCTTGCTACAGAACAATCCTCTCCTTTATACAACCCCCCTCTGTGCCCCTGTATAGTATAGTATGAGGCCCTAACATTGTTTCCCTACATTGTAATGCCTCTTCGCATTTCCCTCAAACATTATAATGCCCTCTCACATTTCCCTCATACATTATAATGCCCCCTCACATTGCCCTCATATATTATAATGCCCCCATACACATCCCCTATACATAATGCCCCCCTCACATTGTCCCTATACATAATGCCCCCTCACATTACCCCCAAATATAATATTGTCCCATCACATTGCCCAATATATAGAAATGTCCCCTCACATGGCCCCCATACATAATAATGCCCCTTCACTCAGCTCTGTGATAAAAAAAAAAAAACTGCCTTGTTCCCCCTTAGCTCCTTTCCCCCTCCCCCTCTGCTTCCTGTGCAGACAGCCTGTGTACAGAAGGCCCAGGCTGGAGTTACAGGAGCCGCTGCTCCATCCTGTCACTTCAGCTGCCGCAGCAATGTGCATGCTCATCACTGTGTGCGTCTTAAGGCGCACTCTGTGTTGAAAGTAGCTCAGGGATACAGGACAGGTTATGCACATGCAGGGACTGTGCCAGCATGTGACAGCCCTAGGGCCCCTAACTGGGGTACCAGCTGCTCCCCTGATGGCGGCCCATCACTTAACATTTGGACCTCTGCAGAGCAGTTAGAAAACAAAATGTTTCCTCTAGCTTTATGGAAAACAATGTATCTATCTTTGAAGTACAGGAACTTTAACAAGACATGTCTAAAAGGGTTGCCTAGTGGTAGAGACTCCTTCAGCCATGTGTTCAATTCCAGTTCAATCCCTTTCTTTGGGCCAGTATTTTCCAAGCCGGCATATTAACTATTATAGCAAGAACATTGATTTTCGACTGTGCCCGGATATATGAAATTTACATTTTCCAAAGTCCTAGAAGTGTTAACACATAATCACACTCTGTTTAAAATCACATTTTATCCTACTGTCAATTCTCTGAAAATAGTTTGTCGGCTCAGGCTGGATATGTCAATTATGTCTCATTTTTCTTTTGAGTTGACAGCGAAAGATTTGGCTTCTTACACTGTTTTAGCATTACTTACTGCATAATCTTTAAAGAAATTAAGTATCTTTTATTGTAAATGGGTTCTCCTGGGCCCACACTGTTAATACATGTACATGCTGGTTTATATTGTTACTCAAAACATAGCGTCAATGTGAACCCTTAAGAATAAATGGGCAGGAAGGAAGCCACTTACAGATGAGCACTTGTGCTTTTGTTGTTTCTTTGGAATGACAAGTAAAGCCATCTATCTTGTCTTGGATAATCCAGCTGAACAATTATATGGGTACATATGTAAGCTTGCCCAATCTGAGTGGCAAGTGTAATGTATATGAATATATTGTCGGTCTTTTCAATGTAGTTGTAGTTTTTCTGGTAAACATCTACTGTATCTACACATGGGAATATAGTCATATAAAAGTAGTGCTTCTTGTTTTACTATGTCCCCTTGTATATGCACAATAACTTTCTGCTGAATATCTCTCAACAAGATATGGTCTTTCTGTAAAGCCCTAGTGAATCTGCACAGCAATTCCTATGGTAGTATAAATTAAATTATGATTTTTTTTTTCCCAGTAAATTGCTTCTTGTGTTTGTTTTTCCTCTTAACCACAATCGGAAGTAAAACTTGCACTGGGACCCTTAGGCATAGCTTAGCCTTCTTCCATTCCCTCAAGTATCAAATGATATTTTTGAAGACACAAATAAAAAAAAAAAAAATATATATATATATATATATATATAAAAAATTTTATGAACTGTGAATGTACCATTATAATATTTACATTTCATATGTATTTTCTAGGAACCCCACCCCCTTCTGGCCAACTTAGTAGGCTGATAATTGTAGGTCTAACCTTAGAAAGTGATCAGTTTTATTACTTAAATGTCTGATTGCAGGGGCCCCGCCACTGGGACCCCCCGCGATCTCCCTGCTGCACCCACATTGTATGCAGGGCTGCATCTCCAGTTTCGGAAACCTCTGGTTTCTGGGACTGGAGACGTGACATAACATCACACCACAACCCCTCCATTCTTGTCCATGGAAGGGGGCGTAACGGCCGCTACGCTCCCTCCCATAGACATGAAGGGAGAAGGCGTGGCGTGACATAAGGGGGGCATAGCATTATGTCACTTATCCAGTCCTGGGTGCAGCAGGGAGATTGTTGGGGGTCCCAGCGGCTGGCCCCCCGTGATCAGACATCTTATCCCCTATCCTTTCGATGGGGGATAAAATGTTAGATCCCAGAATACCCCTTTTAATGTGTTATTTTATTGCCACTCACTGTATTTATACCAGTGAACAATAAAGCACCTTTCAGTGACAGATCTTGTGATATCTTACCATCAGAACAGTGCTTCGAATTAGGAATCCAGCTTTCAAAGATGAACCTATACTTATCTGAGTGGGGCTTGAAAAAACATGGTGGCCTCCAGAACACCCTCATTTAGCTGAATATAACTGATATTCTGCTACTCAAATTTTTCATGTGTGAACATATTCTTAGTAATGACTCAAAAGATTGGTGTAGTTGGTTTTATAAAACAGAAAGCATCTTGTGATATTTTTCCCGCAGACAGCCGGCAGAGGCCCCACCCCCTTTCAAACTCACAGCCAGAAACATGCTGCAAGTTTGTAAGAAAATGCACCTGTGTGAACATACCATTATGCAAATTTTTTTTTTTTTGGGTGTTTTTTGGAAAACTGCCACTGCAGAAGTATATTAAAAAGGGATGAAAATGTAAAAGAAGGACTTATACTTCTCGTTCCTCATGGATCCACTTTGACTTTGGCTCAAAAACTGCGTTGGCAGTTTTCCCAAAAAATTAAAAATTAAAAATGCCAGAAAACACCTGTGTGCTAATCTAGCCTTAAAGTGGCATAAAAATCTGGTGTGAAGTAACCCTTATACTTGCCAAGTGCTGGAAACTGTATGTCTACACTTTAATAATTTCGCCCAGTTTAATTTATTTTATTACATAAATGATTCCATAATTTAGAAAAAAATTTGAATTCTCATTTAGGAGGAAAATTAATATCCACATTAAACTTTATTAATCATAAACCTTTATTTTCTTCTTGTTTCAAAATATATGAAATTGCTTCTCTTTGTATTAAATTGTAATTGCAACCCAGCAAGTGCAGGCAGCAGTACATTCTGTTCTGGGCTACAAGCAAATAGTTGATTGTCTTCATTAAATCAAATGTTTTCATTTGTTACTAAATATGTTCAACAGAGAATAGAAGTGGCCCAGCTGAGAACTGCAAAATGAACATGGGGCTGCTGGATGGAGGATATTTGTGGTGTGTGTCTTTTTTTCTATTTCCTCCCTGTTCTTCTAGGAAATAGTCTAATCTTTTGTAATGCTAGAAGTGCATGTGGCTATCTGACTGGAATTACAGCGTGGAATATCTGCAACATTTAAGGTCAATTCACATGACAGAATTTCCGCATGCGGAATTCCACACAGATTCCACATGTGGATTCCGCCTCAAATTAAAGGGGTATTCTGGCTTTCTACATCTTGTCCCCTATGCTTTTATGTATGATCGCAGGGGTCCCGCCGCTGGGATCCCTGCGATCTCTGTGCACCTCCCTGCATTCTGTGCCAGATGCTGCCGCCGAGACCTAGATATCACGGCCATGCCCCTTCCTTTCAGGTCTATGGGAGGGGGTGTGATGGCCATCATGCCCCTTGATAGGGGGTTCCAGAGGCAGGACCCCTGCAATCATACATCTTATCCCCTATCCTTTGGATAAAGCAAGAATACCCCTTTAAAGCCCAATAGACTTCTATGGGATTCTAAACTCCCATTTACACTTCTGAATTCCCGAATGCGGACTCAACGCGGATTCCGCACAAGCCAGAAACCACCCAAATGAATGCGGAAGCGGAATTGCTGTGGATGTGCGGAAATTCTGGCATATAAATAGGCCATTAGGCTAGGAGCACCCTACATTGGTCATTACTAGGGATGAGCGAATCAAAGCTCACAAATCCAAATTTGTTACAAATTTCATGAAAAACTTCAATGCACAATGAATGTGAATGTCGCCGAATCACTTCATAAAACTCCCTTTAGTGCGGTCCAGGCTCCAGGGCATCTAAAATGGCAAATACACATGTGAGGACATGGGGCAAGGAACTCTGGGTAGGCGGGATGACAATGAAATACATGCAGAATGCAGCCAATCAGCAGACAGTCACCCCTGTGATGTTGCAGCCCTATATAATCCGCAGCCACATTCCGGATCGTCACTTCATCCTTTTACTGCAGAGAGATGGGATGAACGTATTTGTCACACACAAAAGCTCTTTCCAGAGAGTTTCACCTCCTAGTCACATCAGTGTTCTGGTGCACAGAGAGCAGTGCACTTTTGAACAGAAAATATTTTTTTACTGCAGCCATTAACCTCCCAGTCACTTTTTACAGCATTGTACAGGGTGGGCCATTTATATGAATGACCAATTATAAAATGTGTTCACTATGCTGCCCATTGTGTTGGATTGTCAATGCAACCCTCTTCTCCCACTCTTCACACACTGATAGCAACATCGCAGGAGAAATGCTAGCACAGGCTTCCAGTATCCATAGTTTCAGGTGCGGCACATCTTGTATCGTCACAGCATAGACACTTGCCTTAAGATGAACCCAAAGATAAAAGTCTAAGGGGGGTCAGATCTGGAGACCTTGGGGGCTATTGAACTGGCCCATGATGACCAATCCACCTTCCAGGAAACTGTTCATCTAGGAATGCTCGGAATTGACACTCATAATGTGGTGGTGCACCATCTTGCTGGAAAAACTCAGGGAACGTGCCAGCTTCAGTGCATAAAGAGGGAAACACTTCATCATGTAGCAATTTCACATATCCAGTGGCCTTGAGGTTTCCATTGATGAAGAATGGCCACACTATCTTTGTACCCCATATACCATACCATACATTTTTGTGTTCCAACAGTCTTGGAGGGATCTATCCAATGTGGGTTAGTGTCAGACCAATAGCGGTGGTTTTGTTTGTTAACTTCACCATTCACATAAGTTTCTCATCACTGAACAAAATCTTCTGCGTAAACTGAGGGTCCTGTTCCAATTTTAGTTTTGCCCATTCTGCAGCACCTGAAACTGCGGATACGGGAAGCCTGAGCTAGCATTTCTCCTGCGGTGTTGCTATCAGTGTGTGAAGAGTGGGAGAAGAGGGTTGCATTGACAATCCAACACAATGGGCAGCACATTGAACACATTTTATAAGTGGTCAGAAACTTGTAAATAATTCATGAAAGAATAAAGTTACGTTAAAATCAAGCACATCATTGTTTTTCTTGTGAAATTCCCAATATGTTTGATATGTCACATGACCCTCTTCCTATTGAAAAAAACAAAAGTTGGATTCAAAATGGCCACCATGGTCACCACCCATCTTGAAAAGTTTCCCTCCTCACATATACTAATGTGCCACAAACACGAAGTTAATATCACCAACCATTCCCATTTTATTAAGGTGTATCCATATTAATGGCCCACCCTGTATTACAGAGAGGGGCAGAGAGCTGTGTTGCCTCATACATTTCACCAAGCTGGCTCATCTTGATGATCCTGAAGAGGATGGAGGAATAATTTTTCAGCGTAATTCTGTCTTTTTTTTTTTTTTTACACAACAAATGGTCTGCATGTTATACTAGTCTGTAGACGGTATAATACCCAGCAATCCTTTCCTAATAGTCTTTGAGAGAGTGCAATTTGGGGTTTAGTACACAGTGACTGTGTACAGCTGGTGTTGTACACAAATGTTTTTTTTAAAGCGTACTGTAGCGCATTTTTTCCCCTCATAATTGCATACCACATACTTCTAAGTAGTGTACAATTTTGTACCTGGTAATCTGTCAAGGGCCAACATACTGTGAAAGTCCAGGCAAAAGTACTTACTTGCTGCTGTTCTAGACAAATACTGTTTTAACCGTAGTGAAGTGTTTTGTACTCCCCTCATTTATGCACTAAGTGTGTCAGGCAGAGAAGTGCCAGGACATGCCCAGAGAAGTGGCAGAGGCCTAAAATCATCAGGCGCAGACAAAGGTCGTAGCAGACTAGGCGTGAGTGGCAGCAGGAGTCGCAGTGAGAGGCCTAAGCTCTCCGTATTGTCTAGCGGTCGTGTCTCGACCAGCAACCCATTTGCCGTCATCGATTGGTTAAACACGGTCATCCACTTCATCACAAGTGACATCTGATACACCCAGTCAAGAGTCAGTTGGTTCCTCAGACACAACCCTCAGTTGGCATGGCCCGGGAGCAGTCCCTGTCCTTCCATTGTCTCTGTCCTATGCTGTTCCCTCCCCTTAAGAAATGTCTTATGCTGTGAGTTCAGCTTCACTATTCAGTGAGGATGATCTAATAGAGGACAGTCAGCAGCTACTGCCCAGCTAAGAAGTGGAGTAGACATCTACCGCTTCCTCCACTAGGCTGGCAAGTAGTGATGAGGGGAGTGACATGGGAGGCGGTGTTGCCAGCATTCAGGGTCCTGAAGCAGACACTGTTGAGGAACCTAAGGAGGACATCAGTGACATGTGGACACTTCATGTAATAGATATGCATACGGCACTGTGTATACAGAGAATTTGTGCAGTCTCTCTGGGCAACGCTCGCACTTATAGTGCTGTGGTGACAGTGGTGCTCTGGCTAATTGAAAGCGTTCATGAATATCCAACAAAGTAAAAAATGAAATGATAGCCGGCAATCACCAGTCTTCTTACATTTCTTCTTTATTATACTCACATATAAGGTGGGTAGCGAACAGACGTAGGGGGGTTACATAGGCAACAAAGCTTCGTTTCGTGCAGCAAGTGCACCTCGACCGGCCCCCATACGTATGTTCCCTACCCACCTTATATGTGAGTATAATAAAGAAGAAATTTAAGAAGACTGGTGAGTGCCGGCTATCATTTCATTTTTTACTTTGTTGGATAGACATGTGGACACTTGTTGATGATGAAGCCGATCACAATTGGAAGCCGGGTGGAGAAGGGGCTTCATCATCATCAGGAGAAGAGGGTTGCAGGTTGCCCGTGAGGCAGCAGCTGAGCCAACAAGGCGGTAGCATGGTTGGCAGTCAGCATGGTGGCAGAAGTGGAAATTCTGGAGCCAAACATGCCTGGCTTCGCAGCAGCCTACCTTCCCGGGAGGTAGTGGAACAGGGTTTCCTGGAGACGGCGGCAGTATCAGTCAGTTATCAGTTAGTGTGGACTGTTGGTGGGAAAATCAGCTACTCGGCTGTGTGGCAGTTTTCCATCAAGCATCCAGAGGAGGTTAACGTGCAGGATATGTCGGCAGAAAGTGAAGTGTGGGCAGGGTCCCAATGTTGGCACCACGGCCGTGCATCAACATATTCTGCCCCACCGTAAAGCAACCTGGGAGAACCTTTGCTCCGATGTAGTGGTCCAGCCTGCTGCATCACCCAGTGGCATGCTACTCCTTCTTTCAGCCAGCCAAAGCTCCACCACCTCAGACGAAGGGAGCTGTGTTTCATACTCTCCTACTTACGTTCCAGATGCTCCTACAAATTTTAGTCATTCCGCCAACAATCCATCAGCGAAGTATGTGCCCACTCATCCAACGGCGCAGAAGGGGAATGTGCTCCTGTCCAAGTTGCTGGTGCTGCAGTCCCTCCTTTTTCAAATGGTGGACCTTTCAGAGAACTGATGGCTTTTACCAAGCCATAATTTCTTTGCAAAAAAGGAAGTACCAGCCCTGCACAATTTTGTGGGAGAGAAGGTGGGCCAGTCCTTGAGCCGGTCGGTGTGTACCAAAGTTCACGGCAGCGCCGATGTCTGGAGCTGTAACTATGGTCAGGGACAATACATGTCCTTTACCGCTCACTGGGTGAATGTGGTTCCTCCACAGCCACAGCACCAACTTGGACAGGTCACACCGTTTCCTCCCCCACGCTCTCAGGCCGTTGGTCCTGTGACAGTGTGAAACTCCACCTCCTCATCATCCACCGTGTCCTCAGCCTCCACTGCCCAGAAAAGTCTGTGTCCCTTCAGCATACCATGTGTGCAGGGCATGGCGGTGTTACACTGTTTTTTACATGGTTTGTCTTGGCGAACGCAGTCACACAGGGGAGGAAATGCTAAAAGTCATTCATAAAGAAATCTGAGCATGGCTTACTCCACGAAAACTGGAAATGGGAACCATGGTGACTGACAACGGGAAGAACATCTTGTTTGCGCTGCGACAGGGAAGGCTGAGCCATGCACCCTGCATGGCACACGTGTTCAATCTGGTTATCAAGCGGTTCCTGAAGTGCCCCCCCACCCCCATTTGCAAGACATCCTAACAATGGGAAGGAAACTTTGCATGCACTTAAGCCACTAGTACACCGCCAATCACACCCTCCTTGAGAAGCAGTGTCAGAACGGTTTCCCCCCAACATAGTCTGATTTGTGGCATTGCAACAGGTTGGAATTCCACCCTCCATATATTGGACCGACTATACGAACAGAAAAAAGCCATCACTGATTTCTTAATGATCCAAGTGGATAGGGATACTCCCCTGTGTAACTTCAATGTGAACCAGTGGCAGTTCATATGTGACACCTTCTAGTCATCTGACAGGAGGAGCAGCCAGAGGGTTATGAGGAAGGCAAGACAGAGGACCCAGACACACCGTGGCAGTATGCAGTGGAGATGGAGGCAGGGAGTCCCTCCGAGTCACTTGCACAAATGGCAAGATGCATGCTCGCTTGCGTAGTGACACCCGAATCGTCACCATTCGGCAATGGGATAACTTCTGACTCTCCACCTTATTGGACCCTCTCTACCGCCACAAAATGGGGGCCTTTTTTACACCCACTGAGAGGAAGGACAAACTGACCTACTACAGAAACCTCCTACGTAATCGGCCGATACCTATAGGCGCCATCGTCCATCCTTTTGCAGGTCTGACTCGGGGGGGCCTTCTGCTATCACCTTCCACTGCCATGGCTGCTGGGGAGCAGTACCAGCTCCATCAGCACCAGTTCATTTAAAAACAAAATTCCACTGGAGTACCCATTTAAGGCCAAAATGGGCTTGGTCCTTAAAGAGCACCTGTCATCAAACCATATTTTCTAAACTAACTCAGATTATATTCCCTAACTACTCCTAACACCCCTCCTGCCCTTCAATTTTTTTTTCCAAGTTTTCAAAACTCTGTATCATACCTTTCCCCTTGATCACATTGTATGAGCTCCTGGCAGGAGAAAGTGGGCGTTCCCCAGCAGGTAAGATGTCACTGAAGACAGCGAGAGCAGTGCCTCTCCATGCCCCACATGCACTTCCTGAGTTTGGTCTCTTGCCAGGCCAGGAGAAGACCAAACTGTTTGACTTGCAGCAGGGAACAGAACAGAGTCACCTAGGGGCCATTTATTCAAACACTTTAAAAACATATAAAGGTTAAGAATTTAAAGCAAGTAAATAGCAAAATGTGTTATAATTACATAAGGAACATTATATTAAAAGTTTAGTTTGGTGACAGGTACTCTTTAAGGGTTTAAAAATAATCCCCTTTTTTTCAACTTTGTGTCACTGATCTTGCATGGACTGCCAGCATGTTTCTGAATTTGCAATAAAAAAAAATATTTTATGGACTAAAATGTGTGTGTATACCTAAATCTGCAGCATAGATTATGTAAATTTTTTTTATTTCAGATCACATATTTTTGGGCTATTTTTCCACTTAGTTTGTGTTTCATTTACAAACCCTAGTACTTCAAATCTTTGCTTGCATAACTGAATGCAAAAGGGAGAACAAACTCTTAGCCCTGAAAAACACAAGATCTTCTCACTCCAAGTCTTACCTGACAAGCAAATAGCCCACACATCACCCCAATGCACCTGTTATAGTTATTTGGTAAAAATGGCAGCACTACTTTTCTGGCCTCTGGTATTCACATACTTTCTAACAGATGATCTCCCATTATCTTCTTTCGATAAAATGGTGGCTGCAGCTGCATGCATAGTTTTATCTTCTGTGCCACCCCTATACTGCCTCTCAGTTGGCTGGGAGCTGTATACAAGCTGTTATTAGCTAAATTGAGATCATGTGATCTTGCTCGTATTCTGGGGTACCCTGATGTCCTATATGTTTCTTATTCCTCTTCCTATGCTAAAATGGTGGCAACAACACCATGTGCTCAATAACTTAGAAAATGAATGAGTCAGTCAAGCATAATAATTTACCCATTGTGAAGAGAATATGTGTAATTGGTGGAGCAAGCGGTTTCGTATAACTGTGCTGAAAACCTTTCCCTCGTGAAAAAAAATAACTTACTGAATGGGAACAGATACTACTTACTGGAAGTCTAAGATGAAAGTGATGTTCAGTGGAAAATGTCGTAAATTACATGGCCTCTCAAAGGGCTTGTTACTCTGACATGTGCAGCGTCCTTTATCACACATGTTGCAGCCTGACAAATAATGATCTTCAAGCCCACAGTATTCTTTGTATCCATATTTCTTCTTTTCTGCTACCTAATTAAAATCTGGGCTACGCAGGCCATATTGTCTTCAAGAGAATGTTGCTTATGCTGTATTGCCAAATGGATGTCAACGCCGGTTCAGTAATTGTATTCTTCATGACCTCCTCCTTCTTGTTTATTCTTGATTTTTTTTTTCTGTTCCTTTCTAATCTGCTCATGGTTCACTTTTATATTTATCAGTCTGCATTTTAAATATTTATAATGTCTAAACAATTTTAAAAGCTGAACGCTACCATATTCAATCTCTATTAAATTTAGCATAGAGATTATAATTTTTTTTTTTATTATAGAAAAAAAAGTTTGTAAATATGCACACGTTTAACACATACTGGAAAAATCTACCGCTGATATTTCATTAATACAGATATGTCCACTCTGATCATTCCATGGATTTTGTAAAGGGCTCCTGTTTGCCCAGATAAAAAATTCTGTCTATTATTGGGACATGCTACAAAACCTTTGACGTGCTGTACTTCTCATGACAACCACTGGGGGAATCATGCATAGACACAAATATTATAAACAACTCTGAATAGAGTATTGTAAAAAAAAAAAAAAAAAATGTAAACTGGTCATCTCTTGTCATTAATCTCTTGATACAATATGGTAAGCCAAGAGGAAGGGTAAAGGACACATCTCCTTTCTGGCAAGTATGGTTAGCATTCATAAGAACTATGTAGCCCTAAGTTACGGAAAAGTGCTGTCTGTTTCAAGTGGTCCTAATGAACATAACAACCAACTGTGGTGTGAATGTATTCTTATCTACAAAACCTGTAGTGCTGCTCATGAGCAGTTTCCCTTGTATAAGCACTTGGTGTTGCAATAATACCCTGGTATGTTTTTTTGTAAAAAGGTGATCCCAAGCATGCACAAGAAGGTAAGTGTCCTCCAAGGGCCCTATTACAAAGGCTAAGAAGTGCAAGAAAATAGCACCATTTTTTTGCAAATTGGTTTTCATTTACAGAGCCTATTACACGGCTTGACTATTTGACAGATAAACACCTTTGTAATGAAGCCCTAAGAACAAAGTTGCACACTATTGTTTTTGTATGTGTATATAAATATATATAATAACTTGATTTACCCATTTCAGTTTAAATACATGCATTTTCTAGGTTTCACATTTTTCATTTGACTTCTTTATATTGTAGGTATTCTTTTAATCTGCCTAAACTGTTCAGCCCGGTAAAAGACAGTTATACAGAGAAGACTCCTTTGTTAAAATTCCAGTCAGAAAACAAGGGGTAAGGTTCAACCATATACTGTGCATATGCATAAATGTAGTAATGGAATTTTGTGTGTTGGGTGAGTTTTTATTTATCTGTTTTTAGTAAATAATTTTTAACTACAAAAAAGATCAAATAAAAGTAATAGCATAGTATCAGATCAGGTCCATAAGCCATGGGTATAGAACGAAAACAAATGAAATCGAGCATACCGGCTTGTTTTACTGATTGGTAGGGGTCTCAGCACGGAGACCCGGCTATCTCCCAACAATGTGTATGACATGTCAATTTTTTTTAACCCCTTCCCGACCTATGACGAACTGGTATGCCATGAGTCTGTTGAGAGGAACATGACGCGAGCCTGCTGGTTGGGTCTGCATCATAACCAGCAGTTCCCTGCTGCTTTTAGCAGCTTACATCTGCGAGTAATGAGACATCAGAGCTGGCTCTGATTTCAGTCATTGAAATGGTTAAAGGCCGTGATCAATAGCGATCATGGCATTTAAAAATTTAATTTTGGTAATCCCTTGGGTCTAGGGGTTCACCTCTGCTATATATCGTAATCTGTAGGACTCTTGTCTCAAGCCTTTCCCAGGATCCTGTTCGACTCAAGGCAACAGCTGACAAGTCAGCCCCCTGATGACGCATGTAGTGCAGCAGTATGTGCCGCCGTGCTGATGTTTGATACGTCCCCCGACGTGACAGCGGGGCACACATTGAACATTGTATAGCTCAACTGCATATGTTATCAGGGGACTTGTCAAGGAGGACAAGAAGAAGCCAAACCCCCTGTTATCAGCTGTAGTCTCAAGCAGAGCGGGATCCTGGAAAAGGCTTAGCAGTCATACACAGACCGGAAGAATGCTAAACCTGGGGGTACGATGAAATCACAAAGGAGTGAATCCACCCCACACATTTAGTGTAAGTAAAAAGACTTAACATGCCATCTTGGACACAATAGTGAAAAGGTAATAACCTGGATAACCCCTTTAACTACATTTGGTAAACGCATGGAGTATCCTTAGTTTAACGTGTTTGCTATAAATCTCTAGCAATTTACAGTACACTGGTTTTCTGCAATATCCACAGGTTTCTGTGAGTTGCTGAGGATTTGTGGCAATTACAGATACAGGTAGAGTACAAATAAACTACAAGGCTACAACATGCATTTATTGTGGTGGTAAATGTATCATGTAGGTCACCCTTCAGTATGTTATTAAAGCCATTAATAAACTAGTTCACTGCTTTCATCTTGGTTGGTTACATGTAAGTGGTTTTAGTGCAGAAAGTGAATTTCAGAAGCACAAAATTCCTTTTCAAACAGTCCACCAAAAATAGATCTGTATTTTTTTTCCCATTTCTGAAGCTCTGTGAATGTGTTATCATAGAATGTGTTAATAACATGTCCCTTGCAACGGCGGTTTGCAGAGTAAGAAACACTGATAATATGTCATTTCATTATTAATGATGATGCATTGTAGAGAAAAATGATTAAAGAGAACAATTCAAGACCAGAAAACCCATTTACAAATACTGAATGGTAAAAGATTTATAGAACAATAATTTGCTGGCTATTTTCAGAAAGCTTAAAGTGCCTTCGCTTTTATATTTCTTAGGAAAATTACACCTTGGTTCTGTACTTAAAGCCAAGGTTTTTAGAATATATGTTCGGATTCTTAAGATCCTATTTTTAGCACCCCCGCTCCATTCAGAACTCTCCGGAGCAAATAATAATTAATGTAAGACATGATCTGTAATTTGCTGGATATGTGATCAAAGCCGTTTTATTTAGATTAATGGAATCTGACAGAAAATTCTGTGTTAGCAAGCCAAATAAAGCCGAAAACTGCCAATCTTCATGAGCATCTGATGACTAATATTTTGGTGTTGGATTCCTCTGCTTCTAGTTTCCCTTTGTTGATCATAGATTTCTGGCAGGGAGAATTCTTTTTTATATTCTTTTTTTTTAACGTTTTATTTCCATACTTTTGTTCTTTCTTCATTTTAATCATGTACAAAAAATGGCAAGCAGACTCACTTTTAAAATTTTCAAAAGAAATAAATAAATTTGCTGTGCCATTTAGGGTGCAAATTGTTGGAAATCTATGACTGCTTGACTGTGTAGATAAAGCGTATAACAAAAAAGTAAAAAGTAGAACTCTACTTAGGATCTGGAATATTGTGCTCTGTTCTGGAGGCCTCACAAACAAAACAAAAAATAGGTTGATAAAATAGTCTATGTGGTCCAAACACTGGCTACAGAAATGGTGGCGGATGAACCCCTTAATGACTAAGGACGTATATTTACGTCCTGCGCTGTCTCCCACGATATGGGCCCGGGTCAACAGTCAGGACCTGCGGCTAATACAGGACATCACCGATCACGGTGATGCCCTGCATTAACCCTTCAGACGTGGTGATCAAAGCTGACCGCTGCGTCTGAAGCAAGAGTGAAACTATCCCGGCTGCTCGGGACCACCGAGGTGAAATTGCGGCATCCCGAACAGCTTACAGGACACCGGGAGGGACCCTCCCTGCATCCTCTGTGTCCGATTTGCGAATGACTGCTCCGTGCCCCAGATCCAGGCAGGAGCAGTCAAGCGCCAATAACACTAATCGCAATCATGTTAATACATGCCAGTGATCTGTGTATAAGATCAGTGTATGTAATGTTATAGGCCCCTGTGGGAGCTATAACATTGCAAAAAAAAAAGTAAAAACAAAAGTGTTAATAAAGATCATTTAACCCCTTCCCTAATAAAAGTTTGAATCACCCCCTTTTTCCATTAAAATAATAAAAGTGTAAATAAAAATAAACATACGTGGAAACCGTGTGCGTAAATGTCCTAACTATAAAAATATGTAATTAATCCACACGGTCAATGGTGTACACGTAAAAAAAAATTCAAAGTCCAAAAAAGCATTTTTGGTCACTTTTTATACGATAAAAAAAAATAAATGAATAAAAAGTGAACCAAAAGTTCGATCAAAACAAAAATGGTACCGATAAAAACTTCAGATCACAGTATTTTTCATACCGCCCCATACGTGGAAAAATAAAAAAGTTATAGGGGTCAAAAGAAGACATTTTTAAACGTATACATTTTCCTGCATGTAGTTATGATTTTTTCCAGAAGTATGACAAAATTAAAACTATATAAGTAGGGTACCATTTTAACCGTATGGACCTACAGAATAATAAGGTCATTTTTACTGAAATATGCACTGCGTAGAAACTGAAGCCCCAAAAAGTTACAAAATGGCGTTTTTTTTCTTCGATTTTGTCGCACAATTATTTTTTTTACAGTTTCGCCATGGATTTTTGGGTAAAATGACTGTAACTGCAAAGTAGAATTGGTGACACAAAAAATAAGCAATAGTATGGATTTTTAGGTGGAAAATTGAAAGGGTTATGATTTTTAAAAGGTAAGGAGTAAAAAATGAAAATGCAAAAACTGAAAAACCCTGCGTCCTTAAGGTGTTAAGGGAATCTGCCAGCTCTATTTGCCTCTCAGAACGGCAGAGAAGGTTTAATAGCGGTTAAGCCAAAAGCAAATTGTACCTTTCTGGGAGCTGATGTTGGTTGTCAAACTTATTAAATCATCCTTTTTTATTTCTCATTGTGTTAAGAAAGCAGGGATTGGATGCTCAAGTTCCACAGCTGGGCACACAACCATGCCTACCCTCACCTCCCACAATGATGTAAAAAGCCCTGTACGGGTCAGGGAGGGTCTAGGAGTTGGGGACGAGTAAAGAGGTGTGCGGTACTGTGGCATTTTCCATTTATTTATAAAAGAAAGAGTGTAGGCTCTTCTAACCTACTTGTTGTAATAAATACTTGTGTTACATAACAATTCTTGAACATTTTTTCTTGTGGGTTTATTCTGTGCTGTTCATCTGTTGTTCTTACTAGAAATGTATGACAAAATAGCCAACTGGGTTTTACCAGTTTGTGGTATACCCCTACGCTTTTTGGCACTGTCAACCTTTATTGGATAGGCTAACCCTGTGTAGGGGCACATTTTGAATGGCTAATGGACAGTTGGCTTTTTAGTTATACATTCAACATAAATAAATAAGGATGGCACAACACAGTTCTTTAAAGAATAATGTTGCAGAATTATTATTTCAATGCAAGTAGTTACTAAAACAGACAGATCCGGAGAGACCATGGACCAGGGAAAGTGGGGCAAAATCTTAAATGTATTTAGTGTGGGGTCACACATAACGTATATGCAGCTTATTTCAAGCGGCACGATATTTGCTGTGCAGCAGAAAATACACTTTATATTCTTCTCTACCCATGGCAGTCATGGGTGCGCAGTGAGGTCATAAGGCAGTCCTGTGCGCCAATCACGGCGGCGCTCTGGACCCACCTCAAAACCTTACTGCATATACAAGGCTGCCACGGGCACCCCTATGTAGGAGATAGCACAGCATATTTCCTGCTGTGCACTGTGTATACACTATGTGAAACCCTACCCTTAAAGGGTTAAATAAGGTTTAGGAGAAACGTGTTTATAATAAGAAGCTAATCACAGACAAGTGTGCACAATCTGAGGTTAGTTGGGGTAAAGATCAGTAAATGTGGGAAAAATGATTTTACTGAAAGCATAGAAGATGCTTGGATAAAACTCCCATCTACCTGTTATGTTTTCTTTTTCTTTTTCACCCACAGTAGAGATAAGAGATGAGCGAACTTACAGTAAATTCGATTCGTCACGAACTTCTCGGCTCTGCAGTTGATTACTTTTCCTGCTTAAATTAGTTCAGCCTTCAGGTGCTCCGGGGGGCTGGAAAAGGTGGATACATTCCTAGGAAAGAGTCTCCTAGGACTGTATCCACCTTTTCCAGCCGACGGGAGCACCTGAAAGCTGAACTAATTTATGTAGGAAAAGTCATCAACTGCCGAGCCGAGAAGTTTGTGACAAATCGAATTTACTGTAAGTTCGCTCATCTCTAGTAGAGATATTTGCTGCCTTTAGTGGTCTAGAAATACCGATCTATATAGACAAAATGGTATTACTGACTGAATGTGAAACTCTGATCTCAAATGTTGAGACATCAGTCTTATGGATTCATGACCAATCTAATTCCACCAGGTAAAAATGTAAGCCTAAGGGATTGTTGTGACTTACCAACTTGAACACACCACTATGCATGTATGCTGAAAATGAGATGTAGTGTTTTTATTTTATTTAATAATGTTTTATATTTCCAACACATCACAGAGAGTAAGAAATGTTTGTTCCATGACTTTTTAATGCAGTGTTTAGACACGATTCTTTAGTGGCTGTGAAGGTACTACGGAGATGAAAAATACTACTTTCATGTTCTGTAAGACTTTTTCACACAGTGCATGATTTTAAAAGACAAGCGCTTTCTTGCACAAAAAGTTGTCTATTAAATGAGAGCTCAACATTTTTCTGGAGACAGAACAATAGTGTTTACATTCATGTGATCTGCTCTAAAGGCTACAGATCTATCTTCACAATTGTGATGCCTTTATAATGCTAGACAGTTTGTTCTCATTTGCAGTGCGAAATGAGGAATGAATGTGTCAAATGCATGGATTGCTGCTCAGATAAGAGTGCATCAAAAACCATAAGTGTCAGGAAAACTGTTTCCTAGGAAACCCGGGCGTACTTGGCTACATGGTGAGAAATCTCACAGGCAGCCATTATGTGAAACTTCCTTATCCTTAAATTGAGATATATTATGTACATGGTAACTGTGTGGCTTCTGCTGAGTGCCATTTTTTTTATTTTCATTGACTGTAACCACCTAAGGAAGCAGTCTTTTTGATCTTTTGGAAAAAGCATTTTTTTTTCTTTTTAGGTTTTATTATTGTTGCACGCACCCTTTTGTTTTTGTATAGAAGCAGTAAAAGAATTTGATCACTGACATTACAGGTTAGTAGGATACAGGGACTAAAAATCTGTCCAAAGCTTCCGAGGTTAGACCAAGCCAACTCTTGATGTTATGTAAATTGAAACACTGACACATTTTCGACTGTATTAGCTCTTAGTCTTGGGATAGCAGAATCAAACGCCATGACTAGGAGCTGATGCTGTCCAAAAGCAATGGTATTTCATTTTATTGTTCTAATCTTCACATCGATAGCTTCTTTTAAGTATTTAGAAGAAAGTTTAGGTTTTACATTATTTTCCCTGAGCTGGAGGACATAATTTTGTTTTAATAGAGTTGTAAGATTTTTTTTTTTTTTTTGTTTACTGTATATAGTTTTTCTTTGTACATTAGGCCTGGCAGAACAAAAATATATTCAGTAATTTTCGCAAGGGCCTATCAGAGGCCAATGACAATACAACTTCAACTCCACAACCTTTTTGTTGGTGCTTTTAGATGTGTTACATGGCTTTATTCATAATATGTATAAAAAGCTAATAACATTTCATGGTATACTGTAGAAATATACCCTATATGTCTTCTACTCGGGATATAGGTTCTACCTTCACAAAAGACCATTAAGCGGATGATTGAAAACTCTTTTTAACTGAGGATCTGCTGGAGACCAGCTGATCACAATGTCTGGTTACTCCACCCCTTGGTGTTCAGAAGTTAAGGGATACTTTTCTTACAACATTCAGATGTTTCACATGGTTCTTACTCAAATAAGTCCTCAATACAAGGATCTGTTCAAATTAACACAAGGCGTACCTTTGGAGTGCAGGCTAAACAGACAAATGAAACCAGCTGCATCTTGATCATCTTGATTCTTAATATTGTAATGTACTCCTAACTCATTTGCATCTTGATCATCTTGATTCTTAATATTGTACTGTACTCCTAACACATTGCACAAAACTAAGTTTAATAAGTCTATTAGCCTTATCTTCATTTCTGGTGCGTTAGCTTATCCCAACTCAAACAAATGCGCACTCTAACAAGAAGATTCTTGCAAAGACTTGGTAAAATGATGGGAGAATAAAATAAAGGGGGCACTTTAAGCTTTATTTGCAAAAAAAAAAAATAAAAATACTTCTAAGGGTAGGGACTAGAGACGAGCGAAGTTACACTTGCTGACTTTAGCCTGCATAAATTAGTTCAGCTTTCAGGTGCTCCGGTGGGCTGGAAAAGGTGGATACAGTCCTAGGAGAGAGACTCCAGCCCACCAGAGCACCTGAAAGCTGAACTAATTTATGCAGGCTAAAGTCAGAAACTGCTGAGCCGTGAGGTTCATGACGAATTGAATTACTGTAACTTTGCTCATCTCTAGTAGGGACACACATGCAGTATTTTGCTGCATATTTGCTGCTGCCTATATTCCTACCAATTGAAGACAATGGGTTGCAAAATCAGCTGAGTATTTTTCTATCCATTGACTTAAATGTGCTGCAGCAAAATACGTAATGTGTGACACTACTCTTAAGGTCCCCCAGGGTAAATTAAAATACCATAATTAATAGGTATAAGCAATATTATGTAATAGTGCAATCGGTTATGTAATACACAGCGCACTTAAAGAGAATCTGACAGCTAGCAGGTGAAGGCCATGGGTGAGAGCTCTGCGCTCTGTGTGCTTACCTGCTTCCTTCATTAGCATAATAATGAAGGGGCGGAGCTGAAGGGGGAATATGGAGGAAACTGGGGAGCTCAGCCAGCCAGCTCCCCGCCTCCAATGCGCCCAGGGGAGCATTAGGAATAAGACTATTCACAAGGATAACTCTGCACCTAACCCCTCATTTTACTGCTCTTCACCCGTACTTTAACCCAGTATACTGGGTATGGGTGCAGGTGAACAAGCTGTCAGATTATCTTTAAAGGGGTACTCCGCCCCCAGAAATCTTATCCCCTATGCAAAGGATAGGGGATAAGATGTCAGATCGCGGGGGTCCCGCTGCTGGGGATCCCCGGGATCTTGGCTGCAGAACCCCGCTGTCATTACTGCACAGAGCGAACTCGCTCCATGCTTAATGGTGGCTGTCACGCCCCCTCCAATAGACTTGAATTAAGGGGGCGGATCATGACGTCATGAGGGGGCGGAGCCATGACATCATGATGCTCTGGCTCCTGTGTCGCCCGTCATTATGCACGGAGAGAGTTAGCTCTGTGCAGTAATGACAACGGGGTGCTTCAGCCTAGATCCCGGGGTCCCCAGCAGCAGGACCTCTGCGATCAGACATCTTATCCCCTATCCTTTGGATAGGGGATAAGATGTCTAGGGGCGGAGTACCCCTTTAAAATATTGCTTCTCTTTTGGATGCCTCCTTTCCTCTTTTTCTTTTTTTTTTCTTTTGTGTAATATTTATGTTTTGGGTCTCAACATTTATTTATATGCACTTGTTTATGGGACATGAAATTCTTACATTCTTTTTCTTTCAAACAGAGCTTGGTTCTGCTTTTTGAATATTATGTATTTTCTGTCAGAGATTGTACAAAATGCAGTTCCTATTCCTGTAACAATACAGTTTAAGTAGAAGTAGATACAAGCAGATGACCAAGCTTACCCTTCCAAAGACGGACAAAAGCAGCTGCTAATATGAACATAATTTGTATTGACACGTGTTTGAAAAATGAAATACTGTAATGATACTGTAAACATCATGTTTTGTATAATGTAACTGTTTATATAATAAACAATTATTTTGACATAAAACCTTACAGTAGCTGCAGATTAGCAGAAGTATTCTAACATACCATATAAATAACTTGATAATTTGCTCTTCTTTTCTTAATATGACATAAAATGAAGACTGTTAGAACAAACATTCACATGGTTCATGCTAAAAAGTAATTAAAAGCCATCAAATCATAAAACACCAATTATATAAGCAAACTGTACATTTATTTTACCAATTAAACACAACATATTGTGTTACCTCTAACAGATCAGATTTCTTCTGTGGAACTGAATCATGGGAAAACAGCTCTTCCGAGTATGAACAACGGTGTCGTCTTGGTAGTGAGGTTGGAAGTCTTTCTAGATCTGCCTCCACTGAAAAATATGAAAAGTATGAACTCCTTGACAACATTCAAGAAAAACTGAATTCTTCTAAGCTAAGGTAAAGCACCGGTAAAGAGTTACTACAGGATTAAGAGTTTAACTGAATTAGTTTGTAACAAGACAAGGTATGACTTAAAAGGGTATTCCAATATAAAATATATATATATATATATATATATATAAAACCAAATTATATGTTGCTGAGGGAGGAGTAAAAAACAAAACAAGTTTTACTCTCCTACCACACTTTGGTCTCTTGCTGCTCCGGTTTCAGCTTTTTCCAGTTTACCGCTTGCTCCTACTTTCCAGACAAGCCTGCTTACTAGGATCTGGCTGCTCAGCCATTCACTGACTAAGATGGTACACAGCTCTGGCTGGTGATTGGCTAAGCAGGCAGGTCTTGCTCTAATGTCTTGTATCAGAGGCAGCAACAAGCAGTGACCAGTTGAGGACCAGCAGGCGCTTAATCGGGTACTGTGGGGCTTTGAGGTAAGGGAATATCCCTTTTTTTTTTTTTTATACTGCTCCCACAGCAACATATCAAACCTTTTTTTCAATACTGAAATATTTGAGTTTGTGATTACTAGCTGAATACCCGGTTTTTCCTTCCTAATCCTTGTTTGGGAGAAAATCAACAAAGGAGGAAGCTTTTGACTTCATATCCCGTCCTCATATATTGTTGTCATATCTCAACCTCATATCCTGACCTCTTATCTCGACCTCCTATCTCGACCTCCTATCTCGACCTCCTATCTCGTCCTCCTATCTCGTCCTCCTATCTCGTCCTCCTATCTCGTCCTCCTATCTCGTCCTCCTATCTCGTCCTCCTATCTCGTCCTCCTATCTCGTCCTCCTATCTCGTCCTCCTATCTCGTCCTCCTATCTCGTCCTCCTATCTCGTCCTCCTATCTCGTCCTCCTATCTCGTCCTCCTATCTCGTCCTCCTATCTCGTCCTCCTATCTCGTCCTCCTATCTCGTCCTCCTATCTCGTCCTCCTATCCCGTCCTCCTATCCCGTCCTCCTGTCATGCTGCTCTTGTAGCTGCTGTAAGCCTTAACCTGTTCAGGACACAGGGCATATCCATACGCCCTGCATCCCGAGTCCTTAAGGACTGAGGGCGTATGGATACACCTGTGGTAATTCCGGTCCCCGCCGCTAGCTGGTTGGGGACCGGATCGGGATGCCTGTGAAATCATTCAGCAGGCATCCCGGCACATCGCCCAGGGGGGTCCTGAAACCCCCCCCCATGTTGGCGATCTGAGAAAATCGCATGTCAATTCAGACATGCGATTTTCTCCAATTCCGGGCTGATCGGGTCTCTGGTGACCCAATCACCCGGAAAATAGGGCTGATCGGAGTTGTCAGCAACAGCCCCAATCAGCCTAAGGGATAGGAGTGAGGTCGCAGAGCTGCGATCTCCTCCTATCCCCTGCCATTAGTCAGAACGGAGTTCTGACCAATGGCAGCGCAGGACAGAGGGTTGCCATGGCAACCCCCCATTCTGCCCGCCCCTGGATGTCGAGGGGATCGTGGGAAGAAGATGGAGGCCGTACCTGCAGGAGAAGATGCCTGGGGACCCGGGATCTTCGCTGGAGACTGCTGGATCCTGGCTCAGGTAGGGAATAGTTAGTGGGGGGGGGGGGTGAATTGAAAGTGAAAGTAAAATGATCTTTACTGTGGCAACCACTAGGAAGGCCAAACTGCAACTCCCAGCATGCCCAGTCTGGGCATGCTGGGAGTTGTAGTTTTGCAACATCTGGAGGGTCACAGTTTCGAGACCACTGTTACAGTGGTGCCCAAACGGTAGCCCTCCAGATGTTTCCAAACTACAACTCTCAGCATGCCTGGACTGCCCAGGCATGCTGGGAGTTGTAGTTCTGTAACATCTGTACCTTCAGATTTAGCAATTTTCATGAATTTTTTGAAAATTGCTGCTCTACTTTGAAGCCCTCAAATTTTTTCAAAAAAGCAAAAATATGTCCATTTTATGATGCCAACATAAAGTGGACATATTGTATTTGTGAAGAAAAATAAAATTTATTGTGAATATCCATTTTCCTTACAAGTAGAGAGCTTCAAAGTTAGAAAAATGCAAAATTTTCATGAAATTTGGGGATTTTTCACCAAAAAAGGATGCAAGTAACGCCGAAAATTTACCACCAAAATAAAGTACAATATGTCCCGAAAAAACAATCTCAGAATCAGAATATTTGGTGAAAGCGTTTTTGCGTTATTAATTCATAAAGCGACGGTCAGAATTGCGAAAAAGGGCTGTGTCCTTAAGGGGTTAAACACTGTGGAGGAGATTTATCAAAAACGACTGTAATTTCTGTTCCAGCGATACTAATTACACCTTTCTTTTTTCTCCTCACCATTTCAAAGGTCTCTTGTGCTGCTTTAAAAAAATACGGGAGTGCCAAAAAACTTCAGATTTTTTTGCAACAGGTTTTTTGTTGCCGCCATATTGGATTCTTTTGTGCCAAAATTGCCAAGTTTGCCACCAAAATTGCAGATTTTGCTGCCAAATTTTACATCACAGAAAATTCTGGCGGATGCATCTCATGCAATATTCCATGATTACTAGTGCCCAGACAAGCAATAACTGTATCAATAAAACATTTCTAGGGCTTAAATGTGAGTTCAGGTGCAGTGACCATGAAACACTTTAAATCTTTTTTTTATTTATAACATTTTCCAATAATAATTTGTTTTTCAATAATTGACTAACACCTTTTCCCAAAAAACTAAAGGGGAAAAAAAATAAAACTTCAGCCATTTCTGTGATTTCTACACTAGCAAAAAGCTGGTGTGAAACTTTTGAAGTAAAATGAACTTTCAGCCCTTTGAAAATATCATGTAAAACAGGAAATTTACATAGCCACGCCCATTTGTACAAAACTGGTGCAACAAGTATAAACCATGGATAATTCTCATGTAAAACACTTAATATCTGATGTAAATTTTCTCGTGCCAAAATTGTGGTGCGAAACACAATATTTTTGATGAAGAGTTTTGAATATGACCCCCACTGTGTTTATTCAGCCCTTGAGTCCATGATACCAAGTTATAATACTGTGTAATATGCCTCTATTACCTCTGTGTGCCACTTTGTCCTTTTGACACATGCATGGGACCCACACCTGGTAGTGTTGTAGTGCAAGTCTTTTTATCTTACGGTCATCTCTGACCTTTCCTAGCATTCCATGGGGCCAGAGACAATGGGGGAGATTTATCAAAACCTGTGCAGAGGAAAACTTGCCCAGTTGCCCATAGCAACCAATCAACTTGCTGCTTTCATTTTTATGAAGGCCTGTGAAAAATGAAAGAAGCAATCTGATTGGTTGCTATGGGCAACTGAGCAAGTTTTCCTCTGCACAGGTTTTGATAAATCTCCCCCAATATGTCAGAAGTCACGTGGTCTCCAGTGGGCATGGCTTTGCTGCAATGGGGTGGATGGATAGCAGGGTGAATGGGATTTATTGAGGTAATACTATCTACCCACCCACTGCAGAATAGCCACGCTCCCCTGGAGACCATGTGACTTATGACATATTCTGCCTGGCACAATGGAATGCTGGGAAAAGTCAAAGACAATAGTAATATAAAGACTTTCATTACAGCAACTCAGTCCTGTGCAATAAAATCTGAATAAGTGGTGCACACAGATAAGGATGCATTGACACCACGTTTTGTACAAATGGGTGCCATATCCGGTGGGGGGAGAGGCACACCGGGCGCTCCCGTACCCCAGCTGGATCAGCCCGTGACTCCATTTACTTTAATGATCCGACCGGAGTAAAACGGTGACTCCGGTTGGCTCAGTTTTGACCCGTATGCGGTTTCCTGACCGGACCTAAAACCTTAGTATACTACTGTTTTAGGTCCGGTCCAAAACCGCATACGGGTCAAAACTGAGCCGACCGGATCATTAAAGTAAATGGGAATCTGGGACTCTAAATCATCTAGGACCTGAGTGAGTGGTCCAGTAGTGGACCATTGGCAATCAATGTTGTGCCTGTTTTTATCCCTTATATGCATGTCATTGAATCATGTTATACTACTTATTTTCTACATTGTTTTGCTTCCCCTGATTAACCCCATATTTAACCCCTTCAGGACGGAGCCCATTTTGGCCTTAAGGACCGGAGCGTTTTTTGCACATCTGACCACTGTCACTTTAAACATTAATAACTCTGGAATGCTTTTAGTTATCATTCTGATTCCGAGATTGTTTTTTCGTGACATATTCTACTTTAACATAGTGGTAAATTTTTGTCGATACTTGCATCCTTTCTTGGTGAAAAATCCGTAAATTTGATGAAAAATTTGAAAATTTTGCATTTTTCTAACGTTGAAGCTCTCTGCTTGTAAGGAAAATGGATATTACGAATACATTTTTTTTTGGTTCACATATACAATATGTCTACTTTATGTTTGCATCATAAAATTGACGTGTTTTTACTTTTGGAAGACCCCAGAGGACTTCAACGGTCAGCAGCAATTTTCCGATTTTTCACAAAATTTTCAAACTCAGTATTTTTCAGGGACCAGTTCAGGTTTGAAGTGGATTTGAAGGGTCTTCATATTAGAAATACCCCATAAATGACCCCATTATAAAAACTACACCCCCCCAAAGTATTCAAAATGACATTCAGTCAGCGTTTTAACCCTTTAGGTGTTTCACACGAATAGCAGCAAAGTGAAGGAGAAAATTCACAATCTTCATTTTTTACACTCACATGTTCTTGTAGACCCAATTTTTGAATTTTTACAAGGGGTACTTGTATTTGTAGTCCAATTTCTCTCGAGTAAGGACATACCTCATATGTCTATGTAAAGTGTTCGGCGGGCGCTGTAGAGGGCTCAGAAGGGAAGGAGCGACAAGGGGATTTTGGAGAGTACGTTTTTCTGAAATGGTTTTTGGGGGGCATGTTACCTTTAGGAAGCCCTTATGGTGCCAGAACAGCAAAAAAAAACCACATGGCATACCATTTTGGAAACTAGACCCCTCGGGGAATGTAACATGGGATAAAGTGAACCTTAATACCCCACAGGTGTTTCACGACTTTTGCAAATGTAAAAAAAAAAAAAAAATTTTACCTAAAATGCTTGTTTTCCCAATTTTTTTTTAAAAAGGGTAATAGCAGCAAATACCCCTAAAAATTTGAAGCCCAATTTCTCCCGATTAAGAAAACACCCCATATGGGGGTGAGAAGTGCTCTGCTGGCGCACTACAGGTCTCGGAAGAGAAGGAGTCACATTTGGCTTTTTGAACGCAAATTTTTCTCTGGGGGCATGCCGCATTTAGGAAGCCCCTATGGTGCCAGAACAGCAAAAAAAACCACATGGCATACCATTTTGGAAACTAGACCCCTCGGGGAACGTAACAAGGGGTTAAGTGAACCTTTATACCCCACAGGTGTTTCACGACTTTTGCATATGTAAAAACATTTTTTTTTTTACCTAAAATGCTTGTTTTCCCAAAAATTTTACATTTTTAAAAAGGGTAAAAGCAGAAAATACCCCCCAAAATTTGTAACACAATTTCTCCCGAGTACGGCGATACCCCATATGTGACCCTAAACTGTTGCCTTGAAATACGACAGGGCTCCAAAGTGAGAGCGCAATGCGCATTTGAGGCCTAAATTAGGGACTTGCATAGGGGTGGACATAGGGGTATTCTACGCCAGTGATTCCCAAACAGGGTGCCTCCAGCTGTTGCAAAACTCCCAGCATGCCTGGACAGTCAACGGCTGTCCGACAATACTGGGAGTTGTTTTGCAACAGCTGGAGGCTCCGTTCTGGAAACAGTGGCGTACCAGACGTTTTTCATTTTCATTGGGGAGGGGAGGGGGGCAGTGTAGGGGTATGTGTATATGTAGTGTTTTTTACTTTTTATTTTATTTTTTGTGTTAGTGTAGTGTTTTTAGGGTACAGTCGCACGGGCGGGGGTTCACAGTAGTTTCTCGCTGGCAATTTGAGCTGCAGCAGAAAGTTTGCCGCAGCTCAAATTTGCAGCCAGATACTTACTGTAATCCTCCGCCAATGTGAGTGTACCCTGTACGTTCACATTGGGGGGGACATCCAGCTGTTGCATAACTACAACTCCCAGCATGCCCGTTGGCTGTCGGTGACTGCTGAGAGTTGCAGTTTTGCAACAACTGTAGGCACACTGGTTATGTATCACTGAGTTTGTGACCTAACTCAGTGTTTCACAACCAGTGTGCCTCCAGCTGTTGCAAAACTACAACTCCCAGCATGTACGGTGCATGGTGTACGGTGACTGCTGAGAGTTGTAGTTTGCAACAGCTGGAGGCACACCGGTCGTGAAACACTGAGTTAGGTAAAAAAAAACTGAGTTTCACAACCAGAGTGCCTTCAGCTGTTGCAAAACTACAACTCTCAGCAGTCACCGACAGCCAACGGGCATGCTGGGAGTTGTAGTTATGCAACCAGCAGATGCACCACTACAACTCCCAGCATGCACTTTAGCTGTTTGTGCAAGCTGGGAGTTGTAGTTATACAACAGCTGAAGGTA